>NW_019392918.1:0-277324 GCF_000648675.2 Cimex lectularius | reverse complement strand
CGCAGGAGGAAGTGCTTTGGGATGTACAATGTGACCATAGAAGAACTACAACCACTGAAACCGGGCCTATTAATCAAGTTTCTTGATGAAATAGGACTCACCGATGTGCTTTAGGCAGAGCATAGGGGATACAATAGCTCTTAAAGGGCGCAGTATACCATACCCTGAAATATTACATCTACATCTACCCTTCCATCTGGCAAGCATTGGTACTATAGATCACCCTAGTTGTGAGAAGGATGCAACTATATGTGCTGGCCTGTACCTCATCATCCTACTGTGCCCTATAAACACAGACAGGGTGTATATAATATTGTTCTGTGACCTAGATAACTACAGAAAAAATGTTCTCCACAAATATACAAAATATAGTGTTGGGCATAAAAAATATCGCAAGTTCGATCTCTCTTATATTCCTTATTGGGAAAAAAGTGTGTGTGGTGTTATTAAAAGTGACCGTTAGTTAATTAGTATTGGGAAATCATGAAATGCAGTAATATCTGACATAAGTTTTAGAAAAACATTTTATTTATCGTGCCAACATTTTGATCTTTATTGAGATGATCTTCAGGGCCTGGGATTTATAAACATTGTTTAAATTTTACAAATACATGTGGGATGTGAAAAAAGGGAAAAGAAAAAACGAATATATATATATAATGCTATTGATTTTAGATTCAATCATAGTATTTGTATCCAACATATATAGACATAAAACATCAACATCTCATTGGCAATCTCAACACGACACACAAGAATGACACATCTACACAGAAAGCAAACACTTTGAGTGAGTACAAATACTTTGATTGAATCTAAAATCGTTAGCATTGTATAAATTCATTTTTTTCTTTTCCTTTTTTTTCACATCCTACATGTATTTGTAAAATTTAAACAATGTTTATAAATCCCAAGCCCTGAAGACAATCTCAATAAAGATCAAAACGTTGGCATTTTACTAAACCTACATCATACAAGACTGCGTCTCGCGATCTCCAAATAATCAACTAATCAACGGTCACATACTCCTTAACCCTGCTACAAATAAGCCGTACAGTTTGCTAAAAAAATTGAAAATTGGTGAAAACATCCACGCAAGTGACCATACGCGCATTCTTATGGACAAGTCAGGCAGGACTGCCAGCATTCCCCAATTTTTGACATGGCAACCGGATTAAAAATAAGAAATGACTCAGACCTGGGATGACCTGGGGGTTGGTCGGTCTGGGTAGAACCGGGTCCTGGGATTGGGTGCTGTAGGCAGCATGGGTGTTTTATGCTTTGATGCCCATGTACATGTGCCAAAGCCAGATCCCAGGGGAGTGTGAAGGCAGACTTGAGTTTAAAAGATCCTATTTTTGGATATGTGAATAAAATATGTAATAATAATATAATATTTAACAATTAATTAAGGTTTTTAGTTGATGAAAAAAAATTAATGGCACGAGTTGAGATGGGGAGTTGTCCAAGTGGATCGAGGTCACGATAGCTCAGGTGGTAGAGCAGCGGCCTATCTAGCCGAAGATCGTGGGTTCGAATCTTTCTCGTGCCATTAACTTTTTTTCATCTCAACTAAAAACCTTAATTAATTGTCATGTATTGATTGGCCAAGCGGACCACGAAATTAGTGAATTAATAATATTTAACATTAGCCATATAATGTTATAATTTAATAATATACGGCTAATGAGTTACGAATAATGCGAACATTATAAATCAATTTAAAAATTACAAATTACCCTGATTTTTAATATAAAATTAAAATATTGAAGGCTGATATTAATTTATCAAGTATGCTTCCATATTTCAGAAATGAAATCAATCTTCCCATAGAGCATTATTTGTTAATATGCTGGAAGCAAAAAAGAAAAAAAAAACGAATTTGGAAAATCCTTTGAAAAAGTGTAGACTAGCAGGTCGTAACCCAAAAAATAAATTATCTTTTTTTTCAGTTCATGAGTTAAATGACTGTTTTGTTTTGGTTTTATTTATCAAACTCGTCTGACTGGCCCCAGATATTTGGGTTGAAAAGTACAGTTATCCATCTTCAAATGCAGAAAACAAATTTAAAAAATTGTAGTTTGATAACACACGGCGAAGATTAAATAATTATCTGAATCTTCTTTTAACGTCCTACTCACCGGGAATATATTAATTCAGCCAGCTCCAGTAGAAGCTCCTTCGGTTTGCAGAAAGGTGCCAAACAGATTTTGGCAGAAGATAGGTGTTGGATGTGGAGGTGTCACTGCTGTTCGCCGTTTCTGGGGCTGGACCTAGTAGGTTATGCCTTATCTCATGGCAGACTTTCACCAGAAGGACGTCATCTCAGAGACTGGTCAGAGATTCAATCATGATAATTTTCAAAATAGTTCAAGAGATATGCAAGGAATCATGCTCAATTTAACCAAATGTTCCTTATAGCTACGAGAAACCAAGATTAATACAACCATTAAATTGAAATATAATTCAAGAAAAAAGGAATTATGGACAATTTAACCAATTGTTCATGATAGCTATGAGGAACCACGATTAATCGAACTATTTTTTATTTTTTAAGGAATTATGGACAAATTGACCAATTGTTCATGATAGCTACAGGGAACCATGATTAATTCAGCCATTAATTTGAGAAATAATTCAATAAAAAAATTATTATCATTTTGCCCAATTGCTCATGGTATATAGTTGGAAAGAATTATTATCACTGTACCCAATTATACAACAAAATTACAAGGACCCTTGATATTTATTAAAGAATGATCAAATAAATCATGATCAATTTAACAATTTATTCTAGAGAGAAGGAAATATGATCAATATATCCAATTGTTCATGGTATACAGTTGCTAGAAATTATGATCACTGTACCCAAGTATTCAAAAAAACTGCAAATACCCTTGATGATTATTGAAGAAATATCGAATAAATATGATGAATTTAACCATTAATTTGAGATATATATACTAAAACGGAATTATGATCAATATACCAATTTTTCAATTCAACAACAAGGAACCATGATGACTTTTAAAGAAAGACCAAATAAATCATATTCAATTCAACAATTTATTCTAGATAAAAAGAAATCAATTTACCCAGTTGTTCATGTTATATAATTAATTAAGGTAATTTCCCTTTTGTCGAGCTAGCTATCCCCAATTTATTCGAATATTCAAATCAGTTACCGAGTTACATTTTAAATTTACTCAAAACTATGATTAATTTACCCAATTATTCAAGACAGTTACACAAGATCTTGATTGGTATATGCTAATAAACAGTATAGCTATAATTATCCATGGTTATTGTACCAATTAATTTAAATAGTTTTTTAGTTGTTCAAAACAACTACTCGAATATTCAAATCAACTGGCAAGATCCACGGTACCTTTACTCAAATACCTAAGATAGCTATCCTTGATCAAATTTACTCAAGCATTTAAAGTACCTGTGATCATGGTTTTATCATTATTATTATTATTGTATATGCAAAACTCCGATAGTTGACTTTGCAGCTGTATCGATATTGAACAATAATCGACGGGCCGTTGCCAGTTTCTCAGCCGATGACGGCGACGCCGCCAAACGATAAAAATCGGTGTCGTTCGAGGAAGGTTTCGTCCCGAAATCGGTGGTCGCTGGTCAGTGGTCACTGATCAGCCGTCGTGCTGTCCAGGGTTGTCGTCTGGGTAGAGATCTTGGACTTATCTCGGGACGTCTCAGGCCGAAATGACGGACAACGCCTCGACAGAGGCCCCCGGCCTCGCCGCCTCCCTAGGCCTCTCTGAACCGGCCCTTCGCCTCTTCATCACCATAATGACGGGTTATTCACGCAATTACGATTCATTATCAATATTCATTAGCTTAATCTCGGAGATATTGTTTTGTTTACTGGAAAGTCAACGTTACAACGCACTTTTTTTAATATGAGAAAAACAGTTTCGTTTTAACGCGCAAAATTAATTTTTGAGACTTGAACTTTGAATTAAAATGATTATATGTCTAAAATAGGATGTTACATAGTTTATTTACTTATTGTTATCATAAAGAAATCGACAGACGTTGAAAATTGATTAATTTATTCCTCATTTTCTTTTATTCAAAACGTTTACAAAAAGATACAAAATAATAACAATACTCTTCTGAAAAACCATGTAAAATAAAATAAATTAACATTTTTTCTTACGAAAATTTTGGTCTATGACATGTCACATTACCATTTTTTTTAAATATTTGTCAAATTTGTTTTTATTCTTAGCTTATGAATATATAATTTAATAAACAAGCAGATTTATTTGGTATCATTTTAAAATTTTTAAACATTATTACAATCAGAACAAATGTTTATCATTGATTTTAACATAAAACTATTTATGAGATTTTTTCGTGATGTCTGCTTGCCGATGAACTAATAGTTGGAGAGGGTAGTTCTACTCATACTGTTTTTGGCAGATTAAATGCTCATTGTCAGACTGAAAAGAGATCTCTTGGGTGGTCTGTAATTTTTTGCTTTTCAGAAAGAAAAAATTCTCTTTCAAAAAGTGCTCAAAGATGAAAAAAAACTGGACCTTGTATTTATTTGTTTATTTTCCATAACTAGGTATAAATATCTTATTTTGACTTCCTCCCTCGGCCATATATTACATGTTACAAATCATTTTACACTTAGATAAAAAACAATCAAAATCACTTGAATTTCATCCTTTCCAGAGCCAACTTGAATGCTTTCTTTTTTTTTTTACTTTTTTTTTCTTTTTTACATTGGTTCCTTTGATGAAACAATAAATTTGAGTAAAAACTTAATTATTAATTAATTTTTTTTTCTTAAAAGCATGGTTTTAAGTCAATATCACACCCGGACAGATTCTTTGGCCAACTACAGATACCCAAGGCCTGGGTCTGCCATGCTCTAACATCCACATGGTCTTCAGCGATTTAGGGGCTACTGGAAGTCTTGATTGGAGAGAAAATAGTGGTCAACCATGATGTAAAACGGCTAAAGATGATCGTTTTTGTTCTTACCACACTATGGAAACATTATTTAACAGCTTCCTTTATAGGCAGTCAATTTTAAATGGTAATGAGGGTGAGGTCTAAAACATCCATCAGAAGGCTTCATGAGAATAGCCTAGTCTTTGAACATCCTGCATCAGGTTCTCTACTATTGAAGAGGCATTGAGTAGAAAGGCAACTATTCATTAGCATCTCGCTTGGTCATTTGAACAATGGGGGGCTGTTCTCTTCACAGACGAATGCCGGTTTATTACCAGGGCTGTGTGTGAAGACATTGAGGACGATTTGCTTCCTCCGTGCCATGCGTGAGTCACAGCCATTTTAAAGACAGTCGGTTATGGTGTCGGGTGGAATTGACATACCAAACTGAGGAGAAAGTTCTTCTGGAAGCTGTGGTTCCATTTATTAGGGACAACTTTGTGTTAATGCATGCGGATAATGATCGATCGTGTGTGACTGGAGTTGTCGCCCATTTCTTGGAAGATGTAGGGATTGCCACAATGAATTGGCCAGCATTTTCTCCTTACTTAAATTCTATAGAACACTTATGGGACATGATAAAGAGATGGATTAGACATCGTTCGGCACCTCCAACAAGCGTTGATCGCTTCAAACCGACCTTGCTGAAGAATGGGATTATGTCTCAAAGTCAAAATCCAGTCACCTATTTACTCGATGGTTAGAAGACCAGAGGAAGTCATTTGTGTTATTAAGAACAACACTAGGTAATAAATTGTCAATTAAATTTTCACTAAATAATTTTCCAGTGTTGTGAATTTTCTTTCGTACCATTAATTAAATTTTTTAAATTAAAATCCATGAATTTCTGATCTCATTTAATTTGGTTTACATTAAAATAAGTATGTTGTAAAGCAACAAAAAACATATAGTTTGACATAACAAAATGCAAGTGTACATATTTTTTTTTTTTTAACCCCCCGCACTTATCGATGTAGCAGAAGAGTGATATAGGAGTCGGACGCTCTAACCACAGTCACTGTGGTCCCTAACCATCCCCAATTTAAGTGTACATTTTGTAATAACCAGTAACTTTACTTCCTGTACACCCTTACTAAATAAATCAGTTTGCACCTCTTCAATATTAGTTGCCTTACGAGGGATTTACCTATTTGACTTTCTCAGCTTGATGATGTTAGAATTCAATTGGGATTGTCACATTATTTGTTAGCTTTGACATTCCTGGAAATATCTGGTCGATAAGACTTTATGCTTTGTAGTTGTCAAGGATCTGACCACAAGTCCTCAAGATCTGGCATAGGTATGCAAGGATCTTCAGCTTCTTGGTTGATTTGGTAAATCCCAATGTGCACAATAATATGAACTATTCCTAATTTGCACTGTTCAACAATAAATCTGATGTTGCCTAAGGATTTGGTGTACCACTGATTTGTTTTGACATATACTGAGTAAGATGCTTTTAAAAGTGTGAGGCTCACTTTTCCCTAGTCCAGGTGTCGCGGGTCAGGCAAAGTATTCGCAATTTTTTTTCTTAAATTATATTTTTTTAATAACTGTAAAATTAAAATTAGACCATTAAAACTAAAAGAATGACTTTAGGGGACATAGAAGGGACTAACTGTACTTTTCACCAAGTTTGACAAATAAAGAAAAAAATGTCATTTCATTCTTATCGAGTTACTGTTCTGAAAAACCAGTATAAAAATACAATGAAACAACCCTCGGTTAGACTACAATTTCTAAATTTGTATGTATGGGAAATTTATTTTATTTCACAAATATGGCCTCATGCACCATTATTATAATTAAACCATTTTTTTTATATTATTATTATTATTATTAACAAATCACGTTTATAATAATTTTACAACTAACCAAAAAAGTAGAACCTTCTAAATGTGACTTTAAATTACATTTATTTAACACAAAGAAAAAGAACAAAACTGCAAAGCCCGGCAGACCGTGATGTTTGAAGTTCATGAAATACCTTCTTTTGTTCATCATCCTACATACCTCAAGAAATCACATAATAAAATTTTGCAATAAATTAACAGTAACTTCATTGATAGAATTGCCAAGAAATCTCACAATAAATTTATATAATTTGGTCATTGGTGATCATTTTGGTCTGCCTAACAACCCCTCTAGTTGGCTTCTCAATAAGATTGTATTTTTAAATATACTTTCCTAAAGGTAGATTGGGGATGAGGCCATGAAGACAGAAACAACATTTATTTTCTTGTCAAGCTTTCGGCAGAATATATCGCCTTCATCAGGACTTCAAAAAAAATCGTTATATTATTTCTGTCTTCATGACCTCATCCCCAATCTACCTTTAGGAAAGTATATTTAAACTGAGAAGGCTGATCAAACACCAAAGAAAATATTGTATTTTTATTGATATAGGATATCCTATTGCATTGATTCACCGATTGTTCTTATTTGGAAAGCCACCACCAGTCCAACATGTATTTTTCATATTGTGTGGTTTGTCGCTGGGAATGTACAATTTCGGTACGTAGTGCATGTAAATTTAGGCTGTTGCACCTTAACCAACTGATATTTGTTTCAGGCTTGGAAATGCTATATACTCTACTGGGCCTTGTGGTTGTCTACGCTATTCTTAAAATGATCGGAGGCACTGTACATTCTGTTATAATCACATTTGTATTCACCCTTGGCTCCCTGATAGCTGGTAATGAAATTTAACAGTTTAACACCAATGAATTTTAATTCTTTATATTGTCTTGGTATTTAACTAGGATATTGGGTAACTACAACCGACAACTATGATATTGTGTGGACTATGCCTTACTGCATCTTAACCCTCAGATTGACCGGGTTAGCTTTCGATATTTATGATGGTTCGTTACCAGAGGTCAGTTAGTTTTGCCTTAAAATTTTCATAAGAATAATTGTCTCTTTTAATTATTTATTTTTATGTACAGGAGCAGCTATCGAAAGATAGTAAACAGTTAGCATTACGAGAAGTGCCATCATTACTTGAAATAGCTGGCTTCACCTATATGCCTACTAGCTTCATGATCGGGCCACAGTTTCCAATGCGAAAATACAAAGATTTTGTTGCTGGAAAATTAAAACCTGTGAGTATTTGGGGTTAAACTTCTCTTCAAGGCTAATTATATTTTTAAAAAAAAGCACCTTCATTTGTCTTCAGTTTATCAGACAGTATCGTTATGTTTTAACTGCGGTATAATAATGTTTGACATTTTGTTTGTTGTTTGTTAGATCAACTGAAACATTTTTAAAGGATAAAAAATAATAATAATTGGGGAGTATTTGCATTAAATAAAATAAGTCCTCTTAGAGACGTGCACAAGATATGCTCAAAGCTTTAATTCTGTTTTAATTAATTTAAAAAATACATGTTTGTATGCACTAAATTTTAATAATTCTTGTAATAATCACAGGCAAACCAAACAATTCCGCAATGTGTAAGACCAGCAATGGAGCGGCTTTTGTTAGGGCTCATCTACTGTTTTCTTTATACAGCCGGCTCGATGTATTATAGCCCTTCTTACCTTCAGTCTGAAAAATTCAGGGTAAGTTTTCTGTATAAAAAAATTATTTACTTCTAACAATAATACTTACAGGAGCATCACTTCTTCCAAAAAGTTTTTGATATTGCCATCTGGGCCCATGTTGCACTTTATCAGTACATTTGCTGTTGGCTATTCACCGAGGGCTCTTGTATTTTAATTGGTTTGTCTTTTTATTTATTTGTTAATCTTCAAAAATTGACATAAAATGCACTTTTAGGTTTGGGCTATAATGGAACCGACAAAGAGGGAATGCCGAAATGGAATGGCTGTTCTAACGTGGATGTGGTGCTCTTTGAAAAGGCGCAGAACTTCAGTCATGATTATGTTGCGAGCTTCAACACCAACACAAATTTTTGGGTTTTGCAGTATGTTTTAGTATAATTTTCCCATTGAATAAAGGGTAAATAGAAATTTTCTTTAGGTACGTTTACAAAAGGTTGAAATTCTTGGGAAACAAAAACCTCTCTCAGCTTGGGGTTTTGCTGTTCCTTTCTATCTGGCATGGACTACATTCCGGTTATTACGTGACCTTCTTTACAGAATTCTTTGCAGTCTACATGGAAAAAGATGTACGTACATTTATTTTTAATACTGAAAGTTGTATTTATCTATCTAAATAAATGAAAATTGCTTTAGATAGCTTTTCTGCTTGAAATATAATAGGGTATACAGGGTGTCTTTTTTAGGTGGCCTGGCTGAATGGCTGAATGTCTGAATTTATAAAAAAAAATGTGTTTAATATTTTTTAGAGTAGTTTCAAATTTTTATCTTTTTTTGGAGAAAAATTATACAGGGTAGTTCAGGCCCAGTTCTACTACAAAATTTCAAATATGACCTGTCACATCATTTTAAAGGATTTTTTTACACTGAAAACAATGTTGCAATCGGATTTTAAGTGGTCACAAAATGAAAAGTTATGGCAAAAAGTTTAAAAAAAAAAAAAATGGTCTGCTATCATTTTCTATCCTATGATGCAATTCTTCAACTGAGGTTGCTGAGTTATGATTGGCATAGACACTGTTTTTAAATGGTCCTGTTAGCTGGTATAAAAATGTAGTTTTTGTCCTGTCATAACCTTAAGTTGTTTTATCATCTATTTTATATCAAAATGTCAATTTTTTGTCAAGATAAGGATTTATTGTTGAACAACAAATAAATCTTGATTGCAATACATAACAAAAAGAAAATTTACTTGTTAATTGTTTGTTTCAGTATTTTGTGATTCTGGAGGAAAACAAGAAATTCCTGCAGTTCCTAAACAGACCCCTTGTTCTTCCTTTCAAGATCGTTCTACTCAAATTATACACCATCTTATTCATGGGTCCATGTTTGCTACCTCTTGCACTTCTCAGCTTCTCGAAGTACTGGCCAATCTACAAAGAGATATACTGTTTTCATTTTGTATGGTTGCTATGGCCTCTATACCGACCATTGGTAGTTATGCTCCTACCTCCGGCTCATCAGAGAACTGAGTAAATGATGGTTAATACTAATTGGATCTGAAATTGTACAATTAAATTTAAAAATAACATAATAACCAAGCGTCTTTTATTTGGTCAAATAAAATCAACACAAAAAATTAGTTTATCTGTTGTGATTTAGTATAGTTAGGGTTAGGAGTAATAACCTGGTTTGTACTTTCAGTGTATAAAGACTGATTGCAAATAATGTATCAAATAGTACTTTATTGTACAATCTAAAATATACTTCTATACTATNCAAAATAATTCTGTTACAATTATTTTATTTTTATAAGTGTTGTGAGAATATCTCTTATTTTGAATTTTGTATTTTATTATAAAAAAGAAAAGGAAAAAAGTACATTATATTTATCCACTTAATATATATTATTTTAAAAATTACTTTATTTACTGTATTGGGTGTATTTTTTTTATATTTTTTTTAACCAATGTAAGAAAAATGGGAATGTTTTATTTTAGTAAAAATTGGCAATAATGTGTGTCTTCATTAAGGTAATTTGTTTAAGCAGAATGTTCCCGAACTGACATAACCTTTGGCGATTTTAGATGTAAAAGGCCTAAACTAGCAAATTAATGTTTTTATATTTTGATTGATTTTGCATGTTGCCAAATATATATATTTTAGTTTGCATCCCTGCTAGAATTAATTGTTTATTGAACTCAAGGGCGCGTTAGATTATGCATGTATTTGTTTAATTGGCATTTATTTTGGTACTTTAGTTATTACACAAACCTGCTAAATTGTATCTAAAGACATGGAAGTAAAATGATGTAATAATATATTCGCATTGTGATAAAATGTAACTCAAAAGTAGTCTAGTTTAAACTGCTAAAAGTAAAATTTCTTTTAAATATCAAAAATTTAGTTGGTTGGCACATTTTTGAAAAGCAATGTGCTGTTATATTAGGGTATTAATATGTTAATAACTTCCATTTTATAATTCGATGTCAAATCCAATAATGTATAAAGTAGGTATATTTTTTATATTTGCTTATTTGTTAATTTGGAACAAATGTTAGATCCACATCTATCAAAACTGCCTTTTAATATAGAATGCAGACTGCTTTCATAAATTCTCAAATAAATATTAGCTATCATAATTACAAATAGCGTCCTTATTTTATTAGAAAATACAATATTACAATTACAGAGATGTTGTTTTTATTTTGTTTTTTGTTATTCGTTTTTTTAATCATTTAACTATAATTTTTATGAAAGTAGTAATCCAATTGTTTTTCACTACAAATTTTGCACGTTCTACCCTTAATTTTTTCCCCTTTAATCTTAAGTGCGATGCACGAAGTTATTCAAATGCACATTTAAAAATTATTATTGTTTATTTATTTTTTTTTATGAGGGTATTTCAACTACGAGCTTATATGAACCCTCGGTGTGCCGGTGTTTTTGAAAACAATACCATTTGTAAGTACGTTGGGGAGTCCAGCAGCCCTGCATTCGAACCCAGGACGTCTTTACTTTACAGTCATGTACACCATGTCAACACCTAAACCATTGCAACCACCAATTCCCTGAAGTGTTTTATGTTTTATAATATATGTATTTTTATGAAATTTTTCTCCTTGTGTGTGCATGTGCGTGTGTGTATATTACGCAGGGTGGGCAACCAAGACCCGAGGGGTTAAATGCCGGACTCATGCCCCATCCCTAAAAGGTCCGGGACTTGGTCGGCTCATGTGTCCTGCATAAATCTCTTGGACTTGTTCACAAACCCCAAGGTTTTGGACCATTTTATCTCGGGGAATGATTTGGTAATGCCCGCTCCTTCAAAGATTTCAAATTTGGACCTATCACACTCTGTGTGGTAGTGCCTTGCTGTTTCTTCTTTTGTTTCGCAAAAACGGCAAAAGGGATCTGGTAGAATACACATTACGGAGAGGTGTCTTCTCAGTGGGCAGTGTCCCGTCAGAATACCTATCAGCCGCCTAATTCCCTTCCTTGAGATATAGCCATTTCGATTCTGCTGGTTTGATCACCTTAACAAACTACTTTGATTGCCTGTGTTTGGGGGTTAAATTCCATTCATTAAGGAATTGTTTCATGCCCCAGTTATGTTATACTCTCCTTCATTGTGCTCATAGAGTGAGGTAATACCGGTTGTGGCCTGACAAACGCAGTATTAGAGCCTTCTTTGGCCAGGCTATCCACCTATTCATTAACATAGTGTCCTTTATGTGCTGGTATACTAAAATTGGAACAATTTTTTCTCCTTACCATTACTAATGAAAAATAATTACTTGAATAGTCTGTTAATATCATTTACACTTCCTGATGAAATCCTGATTTTTTACAAAAATCATTAATTATAGACTCTCAATCTGCTCATTGCCTCAAATTGATCATCATTCCTGCCTTAGATACTGTTATGATCTTTTTTTTTTTTGGGGGGGGGGGGTTACGCTGGCATATTACCCATGAAGTTTTCTATTTTCATTTTACTGTCGAGCAGGATCGGCCGACCAGGACCAGGTCCGCGCACCCACTCATTCCGCTCCATCATCTTCTCATCTTCTAAATTTTCATGGTTGAATATAATCAAAAAGAAACATTTATCGACTTTAGAAATCCATAGAATGTTGAAAGCTGATGGATTGTTGCTTATTAGGACAGACTCTAAGTTTATTGGTTTGGAAATGTTTGGGACTTTGCTCAGATTTTTTAGCAGTTTGTCTCTTTCGTTTTTGTATTCTGGACATTCAAAAATTATGTGGGAAGGATTTGAAGGGCAATTGCAAGTGGGACAGTTCGGAGACGATGCCAAACCGATTCTCTTGTAGCTTCAGTCTAAAAATAGTAGAATAGAACTCCTTTGACATTCCTTCTGGGCTATCGCCTTCCGAAAACCATGGTTTTTTCTTGAGCTCAGGGAACAGTGACGTGTAATAATTGCCAACATTTGATGCGTTGTATTTTTCTTGCCACAGATTTCTATAAAGCTTTTCCAAAAAGTTTTTCCCGTCATCTTTAGGAATTTCATTGACAAGGGTTGGACCTGATGTTGCAGCCTCGTTTGCAAATGCGTCCACCGTTTCATTTTGCCATAAGCCTGCATGCCTTTTCACCCAATACAATGCCACCCTTTTTCCCATGATGTTTGTCTCAAGCATTTTCCTAGAGATTTGGGCAAAAATATAGTTTCTGCATTTATATTCTGGGATAATGTTACCCTTTCTACAATGCTTCGACAGTCTGTGAGGATACAAAATTGCAATACAAAGAATTGCAGGGTCAAAACTATGGAATTTTCTTCCCTGGGAAGTATGTTCTGCTTCCTCGCTGGCTAGTTTCAAGTCCATGGCATCTGAGTTTTTAAAAACAACATGAATCATCCTTTTCTTTTTCCTGTTATCTTTTTCTCTTTCTGCTTTTCTTTTGTAATGTGGTTTCATCATCCGATTATAAATAAAAACTAAATTTATTTCTAATATATGTACATGTAAGGGGGTTGAAGCCCTATTTGTACCTTTAAAATAAATAAATAATAAATGAGATTTATATGTAAAAAAAGTGTGTATAAAATATAAAAAGTTAAACCCTGTCAAAAGTTAATTGGCCCAACAAAGAAAGTATGATTCTTACTCCTAAAAGCCCTGATAATTTTACAAGTTCACCACTTCAATACCAACTATAAAAAGAAAGAAAATGTATAATTAAAGATAATTCGTTGAATTTTAGGTATAGTTGAATTAATTGGAGAAAAGTAAATAATAGAAAATTTGAGGCTAATGATTTAAATTTGTGAAGTACTACCAGACCATAATCATGATATGATTTAAGAGATGGATCAACCTTGTGTAGATTTGTATGCGTGATAATCAGGTATTAGGACACAGAAACATGACTTCAGGGCTGAGTTAGTTTACAATTTCTTTATCAGGTACAATAAATAAATAACATATAAAAACAACAAATAGCAAATCAAAAATACTAAAAACATTAATAGTTAACTTATTTTTGACCAATGTGGCTAATTTACCAATCAAATTAACCACATTGGTCAAAAATAAGTTATCTATTAGTGTTTTTAGTATTTTTGATTTGCTAATTGTTGTTTTTATATGTTACTTATTATCAAAGATGTATAAACATCTTTATATGCACCTGATAAAGAATTGTAAACTAACTAAGTCCCAAAGATGTTTACAAATTAAACAAAAGCTTGGCATGAAGTTGGGAGTTTCTATGTTTCCGTGACTTGATTATCATACGTACATATAATAGAAAATGATTTATGTAATTGAATTAAATGCAGTAATGACTGTTGCATAAAATATTGACATTTAATGATTGTTTGGAGATTGTGAGATGCTGTCTGGTTTGACAGGTTTAGAAAAACATTTTCTTTATCATGCCAACGTTACAATCTTTATTGAGATCGTCCTTCAAGGCTGGGATTTATAAACATAGTTTAAATTAAACAAATACATGTAGGATGAAAAAATGAATTAATACAATGCTAGGAATTTTAGACTCAAAGTATTTTGAGCGCAAATGCTTTGATTGAGTCTAAAATTCCTAGCATTGTATAAATTCATTTTTCACATCCTACATGATTTGAATAATTTAAACAATGTTTATAAATCCCAGGCCCTGAAGATGATCTTAATAAAGATCGAAATGTTGGCACAATAAAGGAAATGTTTTTCTAATCAGACAGCATCTCATGATTTCCAAATAATCATTAATTAATGGTCACTAAACACCACACATTGACATTTAACATGTAAAGATATACAGCTTTGAATTTATCTGTATTTACAAAGGTTTTTATTTATTTTGATAATTATACAATTTTAGAAAAATTATAACTAACAAAATGGGGGGATATAATTTTACCAGGGAGTATATCTTCTGTAACTACAATCAAATACTTAAATGTGTCAGAAATGTTGTCTTAACATTGGGTAGAATGATTAATGAAATTTACCAGTAAAAGTATAAATATTGGTTAGGATTTGGCTAAAACTTGCAACATGGAGACAGAAAAAATGTGTGCCACTGCAGAAAAACGTGTTTAACCCTTTTGATCGCTATTTGATAATATACATTTTTACGTTTAATTCTCCAATTAAAGATAACTCTGGTAAAACGGAAAATGGATAATAATTTATGTACTTGTTTTCGGGTGTCGGGTGTTAAAAATTGACTACCCAATCCAAGAGCAACTTAAACCGAGGGAAAAATAAAACAAAATAAAAATAAACAATCGAGTGTTTTATTTTTTTATTTAACAATTGAGTGTTGTTTTTCTCGGCATTTAGTTTTTGACGATCGCCGCGTCCAGTCGCAATACTCTCGAGGCGAGTAGGAGATTTTCCGAGAATGTGTACGATTTCCTGGAAGTGGAGTGCGAGGCGGGATGGCGCGACTGGGACGGGACGAGCGATGCCGGGGCACGCCGAAGCCACGAAAAGAGCGTCCCAAAGGTAAATCCAATGAAAATATATAAATATATTTTTTAATGAGACTAGTCTAAAAATTTTGAAAATCAAACTTTCGAATCTCTTCTTGACTCAGTGAAACTCGAAAACATTAACATGTGTGATCGGGGAACTTCTCTGATCCCTGACTTTCTTGATTCAAATAGCAGATCCCGTCAGAAATTACTTATAATTTTGAGTCGTTTTGTCACATCTCGTTCGTCGATTTTTTTATTTCCAGGCTAATATTTCTCAATTTTGGAGAAAACATTTTTTAATAAAACTTTAACGGATTACAGCAATATTTCCGTTTAAAATATAGTTTCAAAGCCGGCCCTTTTAAACTGAATAAAATTGCTAAGTCGGAACTTTGCCACCAAAAAAAAATTTTCTTTCCCAGTAGCTGATGCAATTTTTTCTCCCGGTGAAAATTAAGATCCGTCCAGTTTCGCGTCTTATCCGTGTGTTTTGATTGAAAAGGCATAGTAGTGGAAAGCTCGAAATTCGTCAATCTGACGTTTTAAAAATTTTCTTTATACTAAGAAATCGTGTCTTTTTCCACCGTTGAGGATACTCACGTTGAGGATAAACCGAGGTAAATTACTCGAAATGGCTATATTTTATTTTCCCTGCAAACAAAAACGAAGCATACAAATATAAGTACGTATAAACTTTATGCCAGATACCGAAGTCCTTCAAGCTCTTCGCCACAGTCGAGGAAACCACGGAATTTCCAAATGTTTGGCATGTTATTAACTACATGAAAATATTTAAATTTTCACAATTCACATTTCTTATACTCATAAGACCTGACTTGTAACCATCTTTAAGGAGAAATTCTTGGGTCTATTATCAATCAACACAAAGAAAAACTGCCGAATTTCTATGAACTTGAGTTTAATCCTCTGAAATAAAACCTTTCAAATATTTTATAATTATTTACACTTTTAGTAGTTTCATAGGATGTACTACCATGATGTACCATTTCACGCATTTATATTCTGATCGTTGTATTTTTTTATCTAAACAAAAATTTAGAGCACAGTATGCTTACGTTTAAACTGCGAATGAGGCTTGTTTTGACATATTACAGTATGCAATTGATCATTAACATTATATTTATATATTTTGGAGCACCAACTAATAAGAAATTAAATTTTGGCTCGCTATCTAAAATTGAAACCTCCTTTTAAATTTTGAATTTTAAATTCAACAGTTCTACACCAGGCCAATGCTATTATTTTTGAACAGGACGTTTATACTTCTCGGCGTGAGTTGAGTTTTAAAAACTGACGAGGATTCGACTGAGGAAGATTTTTCTGTGCGTATTGCCTGCGTTGAAGTCTAACGAGAAATGTTATGCGATGATTGACTGAGAGTTGATGATCCAAATAGCACTAGCTCCTGTCGTTGGTTACTAGCTGTCTAGGGACTTTCTTTATCCTTCTTTGGACAGGCTGCAGAACTCGACCCTGAGCAGATGCGTCTCCTTTGGTGAGTCGTCTTTTACAAATGGTAGGCTCTTGCCGTGAAAGTGACCGTTACTGATCGCAAAACGGCCACACCCGTTTAGCAATTTATTAAAAAAACCGTTAACCTTCGGTACGACTAAATATTCGTCTTGAACATTTTCAGAATACAGGAAAAAAAGACAAATTAGATTTTCAAAAAGGAATTAATCCGAAACTAGGTAAAATTTTGATCTCTCTTTGAAGGAAAATGGTGGCGACACAATCTTAAAAACTTCACATTTAACATACTCACTTTTACTATTATTTTATTTTATTCAAACCAAAAAATCTTTAATCTCTTAAATCATTAACCCAACAAAAATCTAACTTTATATATTAAAATCTCCCATTTTTAAATGAATAAATAGGCTTACAACAAATAATGACTTATGTGGGGAATGTTGAAAAGGTTTAAAAAACACCAATTTATATCTTTAATTCACAATATTTGAAATATATTGACTTATGTATGCTTAGATTTTAAACCATCTCAAAATTATAATTTTTCTGCACAAATTTCAGCTATTCTATCAGGCCAAATTGCAGTTTAATCAACTCTCATTATCATACTACTAATTTTTACAAAGGCCTAGCTTTAAGGATATGTTAAGTTATCTATGTTTTATTTCTTTATTTGTACTTATTTTTTACATCTTGTTCAACCTTTGTGCCCTTTTTCTTCTAGGCAAAAAATTTAAAAATGTACTTCTTTTGAATTTTGGGCCAATAAC
The DNA here is from genome assembly GCF_000648675.2 of Cimex lectularius. Taxonomy (NCBI): domain Eukaryota; kingdom Metazoa; phylum Arthropoda; class Insecta; order Hemiptera; family Cimicidae; genus Cimex; species Cimex lectularius. The sequence continues at coordinate 259,607 of NW_019392918.1, read as the reverse complement.
AACAAGAGCACAATAAAGATTGTTATAAATGTTTTTCTTTGATATAATAACAGGAAAACAGATAACAAATCTTTAAATTTTGATTTTACATATCTTCTTTTGTAAAAAAATTAACAACATAATAGTTTAGAGGTGTTTATGCTTTTGTGTTAACACCCACAGATCCCTCATTCATTGATCGTTATATATTCCAGATTAAGAAAATAAATGCAAAGTCTCCTTTATCTGACACTGAATACATTTTGGCATTAATATCTGTTATAAAAACAAGCTTTTATGGATTGGAAGTAAAGTATCAAATAATTTTTTTTGTGAATTTTCATTTTAAAAAAGGTTTATTTCATTAATAATTTACTTTTAGAGGCATCGAGGTCACGCATAACAAATAACGTGCAGTAGCATGTACATGGATATATTTTATAAAGAAGTAAGGTGTTTGATGAAAAGATCTTTGCATATTTGTTGACACTTCTGAAAATTCACACATTTTGCTAGCCATGGAGGACACTTTTCCTAGGGTGGGCATGTCATCTTTTGAAAATGAAGAGTACTCGTCTAGATCTTATATAGAAATGCCTCAGGTTTTCCATTCTTTGAATAAAACTATTCATACAATTTAAAAAACAACTTATTCTAAATATTTCAGACTGGTGAGGTAAACTACATTTCAACAATAATCGGGGTCAGGGGGAATCCCATTTACAAGGTATTTTCATGTTTTATTCAGCTTGGAAATGTATTCAACACGTTTGTTTTACAGGGCAAAGGCATTTGGATTGCAAAACCAGAGAAAACTTCGTTCACGACAGTGAAAGTCGATAAAGACGACATCAGGGCCAAAAGGCACTATGTTAAGACTTTATTTAAAGATGGAAGAGAGGTGAAGATTTGGGAGTGTGGTCTTTGTGAGTGTACTCATTTAAGGAATTAATTAAATGCTTAATCGATATTTAACAAATCACATTAATACAGGTGGAAAAGAATTCAGATTTCAGTATACACTTGTTCGCCACATACCGACTCACACAGATGTCAGGAACTATCAGTGTGATATTTGCCCCAAGGCTTTTCGCCAGGTAAACATTGATTTTGTGTTGTTTAGCATAAATGTTTATAATACCCTTGCAATTGCAGCTGAGTACTTTAGCACAGCACAAAGCGACCCACTTAAACATGCGACCTTTCCTGTGTGACTTCTGCAAAAAATCATTTAATCGTATATCTACCCTCATTTCACACAAGAAGATCCATTATGACGAGAAACGTCATATCTGCCCATTCTGCGGGAAAGGATTTCACCAAAAGGGTAATAATGATACTAATAAATAATGATATTAGAATGAGTTGTAAGTGAAAGCCTCTATTTTGTTATTGTTGTTTCTACGATGTTATTGATGATCGTAATAATATTGCCCTGCCTTCGTAACAATATTACAGTATAAATAAATGTATGAAATGTTCATAGAAATTGTAAATTTCTTCCTTAGTATATTATTATTATTATCAATATACTGTGCTTATTATAACAATAATAAACACGGCCAAAGGCCTACTTCACAGAATTATTACCTTAAGCCAGATGTACAAACATATCGTACATAACAATCACAACCCTAAACACATAATCAACAGAATAATCAACAACTACAACTCAACACTAACACCAACTGTTGATACTAATAGTACTATATCAAATCTATCAAATACAGTCAAACCAATATATCTATGCCATTCGTTCACAGCCTATCACATAAATTAAACACATTTCTCTCTTCTGATAACTTTAAAATAGGTTTCAAAAACTATAAAACAATTCACACACTTTTTTCCAAAATTAAAGATACACTAGTACCTACACCAGTAACAAATAAGTCTGATGTAATTTACAGAATCAATTGTTTAAATTGTCTGGCAACTTATATCGGTCTTACATCCCAATATTTGGATAAGAGAGTAAAGCAACATATCTATGACTGCAAAAAAAAAACCAACAAAATCCTACAGCACTGGCTACCCACTATTTTGAACACCAGCACAATTTAGACTTCAACAATCCAAAAATATTACACAAAGAACAAAACAAACATAAACGTAACTTTTTAGAAATGGTTTATATTAACACAGCATCAATTACAGATTGGACATATATAAACTCAGTCACAGCTATTCTAATATCATTAATCAAATTCAATATCGATAACATACATATATTATCATCACATCACACAAAACATAATATAACATAAAACAATCATTACATTCTTCACATCAAACATTTCTACATAGTCTAATTCTTCAACAATTTGGCTTTCCTTTCCATTATTACCCCTGTCTATATAATCCTGAAAGGTTAATTGGGCCGAACCATTACCCATTCTTTCCCATTGTCGGCTCCTTTCACGTCAAAGAAGCTGACTCCTCATTTAAAAATGTCTTTCTATCCCTACTTCCTTCCCCACCCCTTCAAAATCCAACCATATAAACATAAAACATCAATTTCTCACTGGACTTCCAACACGACACGCAATAATGACTCTTCTACACAGAAAACAAATACTGAATGAGTACAAATACTTTGAGTCTAAAATTTCTAGCATTGTTTAAATTCATTTTTCACATCATACATGTATTTGTATAATTTAAACAATATTTATAAATCCCAGGCCCTGAAGATGATCTCAATAATGATTGAAATGTTGGCATGATAAATAAAATGTTTTTCTAAGCCTACATCACATCAGACTGCATCTCACGATCTCCAAATAATCATTAATATTAGTAATTTAAAAATAAGTGCCGATAGTTTCATAACGATTATTTTGCCTTACATTCCTGTAAATTAAATTCAAATTGGTGCCTAGCAAAAAATAAGATGACAACATTAGGTTACAATCAATATTGGGTTGAAGAAGAAATGCAGTAAAGGTTGAGCAAAATATATGCAAATTGCAAAATAGCCACTATTTATATTATTTATTTAATTTTCTAACGAAAACATCATATTTATGTTCAAGTAAGAGAGAAAAAATCCTTTTCTACCTGATTACTGAGGGATTAAAAGGGAAGTCTAATCTCAAGACTTTCCTCGTATGCTTTTAAATTGAATTTAGGGGTATGGTGCGAAAAAAAAGCCGTTAATTGCCCCTTGATAAGATAAATTTAATTATACTCCATAGACAAAATATATTTCCAGATTTGGCAAGGCTTGTATAGAATCTCTTTTGAAAAACAATTAATTTTTGTTCTAGGTAACCTCAGGAACCACATGTACACACATACAAATGAAAGGCCTTATAAGTGTGAAGTTTGTAATAAAGGTTTTAACCAAAAATCCAATCTTGTTTGCCATAAAGTTAGTATTTATTTGTTTATTTTTGGGTTTTTTCTAAATTATAATAATTTTTATATTTTTGTAGATATCAACTCATTCAAAGAAGATCCTTTATCAATGTGAAATTTGCAATTTGAGCTTTGCCAAACAAAATTTATACATTAGTCATATGGAATCAGCTCATAATATAATTGTTAAGTTTTCTAGAAGGTCTCCAAGTTCAGAAAGTACACCAAGCAGTAACATAAAAGAAACACAGTAAGTTTATAAAAATAATTAAATAAGCATGCTCGAACCTAACTCTATTTTGTGTAGGTGTACTTTAGTGGATGAGTCTAACAATGTCATATACCACCTTCCTATATCCCAAGAGATCAAAAACCCAAGCATGCCTCCTAAGACTGATATTCCTACTAATGCCATTAACCAATTCCAAGAAAATAATGTCAGTTATTTTGTTCTACTCAAAAGTTTTTCGTTCTATTAAGTTGCCAAGTTTTCAATTTTAGCAAGAAAATGAGATTCTGACAATAATAAAGCACAATGCTACAGAGGCTATGAACCAGCTTAATGAAATTGGGCAAGTCCCTTTTGTTCTGTTCTACCAAGCAGGTGAATCTCAGCCAAAGATCTGTAAAGCGATAGTCAACAACAACGAATATGCCCTTGTCCATCCTTCCAACAGTGATATCTCTAAATATTTTATTCAGAATGCTAACAATTCTCTGTCGCATAAGGTGAAGTACTGATAGATATCAATAGAACAGTTTATATAAATAAAGCTCATAAAATGCTCGGTTGCAGTTCCCAATTGTATCTACAGTGATTCAGAAGAAAGACTCAACAGGAAAAGTTCAAACTCTTGTCCTTCCGGCTGGGCTCAACCCACAAGTGGTCGAAAGTTTCGAAGGTTATTATGACAAATAATTTTGAATTTTTAATAAATTAATGTGTAATTTTTACAACATATAGGTGCAAACGGTGCAAATGTTTTTGATTATTATCAAGCGCTCAATTTTGCCAAACCAGATCTTATCAATGAGGTTAAAAAAGAAATAGACTTTGAAGTGTATGATAATGTTGCACGTAAGTTCATTATGTATTATTTGTATATATGTAAATTTGTGATGAACTGATATTAGTTTGTTAAATTGTAACATTTGTTAATGATAATTTATGTTTATTTTTTCATGAGCCTAAAAAACTAACAAAGAAAAGTTAAACTTTACCATTATTAGAAAAGATTGTTTAAATATTAAGATCACAATTTCCCAACTTACAAAGGTTACCATATTTTTTGAAATATTTTTTCTTAAACATGAAGGATTAGTTTATATATAATTTTCATTTTTGTATTTTATCCTATAAACTACAGGATGGGGGTTTTAAATATTAATAATTAAGACATTTTAAGAATATATTTGTGTTGAGTTTATTCAAGCTTTAGCCTAATAATTTTTTTTTTTCTTAAGAAAACAAAAACGGAAGAACTGCAGTTGTTTTTACTAAAACACAGCCAAGTGTGCGCCAGGCCAGAGGAAGGATTTTGTTTGAAAGTATTGGCTCGAAGGCGAATCTGGCCCAGCCAGAAAACGCAATGGCCCCCGAGGTTGTTCCACCGCTTGACGCTTACAATAACAACAGTGAGAATCCGATAGAATTCCTCTACATCCCCGGTGAGTCGACGCGGCCTGAAAAGGAGGATCTCTTTGAAAAAGCAAACTGGCCTGAGAACAAGGTAGAGCCGATCATCTTCCTGCCAAACCAGGAGCTGAACACCAAGAAAGATTTCAATCTTGTGAACCACGATGAACAGTCTTCTTGTACTGTTTTGAACAGCTTTGGCATGGCTCCTCTCAACAGCCAAGAAGACAAACCAGTTTCAGTTGAAGTCGAAATACAAAATGAACAGCAGGTCACCTCTATCAAAAGTGAAATTGAAACTCAAGAGGTATTTTTTTATTATTTTGTTTTTAATTTGCTTAACACAGATTAAAACATGAGTTTGTTACAAATTTATATAATCATTCATTTAACATACTGTTAATAAAAGTATATTTTATTTTTATTAACAGATTCCTTATTATATTATTAGAATGGATTTAATTTAAAAGTTCAGTGAGCATTATTATTTTAAATACTGACCAAATTTAATTTTCATCTTTGGAACATACAAGCAAGAATGTTTACATATTTTTAATCATTATTCATAAACATGTGTGCCAAGCTCATTTTTTTTTTAATTTCGCCCTCTTTTAGGCTTTTGGAGCTGTATTAGATTAGAAAATTCCTTTAAATATATTGATTTTTTTTTCCCTCGGGAAATAGCTGATATTTGTTATGTAGTTTTATTTTGGGCTTAGTTGTATAATCTTGTTAAGTTTTGAGTTTAGAGGCCAGAGGTGTATTAAAAAAGCAGTAAACACTTTTTTACTGGTAACATTTTGGTACTATTTCAGTACCTTTTTCAGGCTGAGATGTGCCTACCTCAAAATTGTTTTCTACTTTTTTATTAAACATCCTTGGCCTCTTCACCCAAAAAATAAAACAGGATATTTTTTTATCAATAACTGAACAGTATTAAGTTAAACTATTTTCAGAATCAAGATACCTGTAGTGACATAGAACCTACACTTTTCAGCAACTTAGAAGCCTTGAAAGAGGTACTTTTTTCATTACTGATTTTTTAAAATAAACATTTCATTTTTACAAATAATTTTTCAGCCTTTCTCAAAATACAACATTGATTTTGACGGCGATACCTTTGATCTGTTTGAAGATTGCTCATTTGCTGACGGCCTATTGGATACTGTAAATAATACCACTGAAGTTAGTTTTATTTAATTATCTAATGATTCATTCATCAATTAATAAAACCCCACCTTAACTTAATTTTACAATTTCAGGAAAACAAGTGTTTCAACTCCCTCATAACTGACGCCGATTTGTCGATAAAGCAAGAACCAAATATGTATTTTAATCAAATGTAGTTGGACGTATTAGCTTTGCCATGCCTCACCAAGCTTTGCCGTTAATTTGTTCCTTGAACTATATTATATTTTCACTGAAAGAAGATTCACAATAAATTGTAGTTGTACACAAGTTTTTACTGTAAACACACTAAAGTCTTTTTAAACTAATTTTGTCAATCTGTGTATATTAAATCGTTTCACCACTGATTGCTTTATAGTTATATTTATGTCTTAGAAGGAATTGAAATAAATATCAAAGAGAGAATGTGGAAATGGCTCTCGCCTGCTGAATAAAAGCAAATTTTAACAGTTCAGTGTCCTTAATTTAAGGGCTGAGCACAATGTAATGTTCACATTTTGATTTTGATTTTTTAATTTAAAAATACGGTTTTAGTTTCAAATTTAGAATAATTGGCAAATTTAGAAAATAATAAGACTACAGTGATGTTTTCACTCAAGATACAGTGACTGATTTTGGAAAATATTTTCAAGTAAAGAAGGTGAAAAAAGAGAACTTAAAATAACATTTCCCTTGATTTATATCCATAAAAAAATTTCAGCAACAAATAGAAATATTTCAAATTGTCAATATTTATTTTACCTTCATGTTATGTATTATGTGTAAACATTTTGCATATTTGATTTAAATTGGACAAGTTAAATTATTTTTTGTATTTTAAAAACCATGTTAACATAAGTTATGTACAATTGATTTTTAATTCTAAGACTAGATTATGGAATAATTAAACAACTGAACATAATATATTCTACAAATGTTATATTTAGTTGTTAATGAACATATTTTAATTAAAAATTAATTTATAATGCAGATCTAATTTATTATATAATATCAATTAGTTGTCATAAAGTTTTATGGGGTATGGAGATCCTAAAACAAGTAGAAAAGTATTACTATTATTAAAATAGTTTCCAGATGTATAGGTTTAAAGGTTATCACTACAGATTAAGTAACAAAGCCAGAACACTGTAAAAATAGAAACCTTAGACCTTGCGTAACTTAGTTACAAGTAAATAACTGTTCATAAGAACTGTTTTAAATAAAAACAAACTCAAAAGAGAGTTTATTTTAACATAACACTTAAGCATAAGTTAAAATATCAAAAGGGTGATATAGGTATGTCAATTTAAATACGGTATTATGCAAAATACCACAAATGATAGTTAAGCAAAATGTAAATGTAAACATGTTCATATTATCATAATTGTAAAGAGTATTTTATTATGATCAAGTAGTAAACTTAAAACCACTGTAAAGCTTCAAATAATAAAGTTAGGAATGAACTTGTAGTTACACTGAAAAACGAAAACAATTGGCTGCGTTATTTATGACAAATTTTATTCACATTAATCACACCATTTTGTTTAATTTATCTGAATTTATAATTTATTGAACAATAATTAATATACCTATTTTATTTTTCACTTATATACATGGCAAAATAACACTATTTTTTGTTCATTAATTTAAGTCTAATATAAGGTTCAATTTGATACTTTAATAATTTTGAGCTTTGTGATATACAAAAAATCTAAAATACACTATAAGTTTATCAAATGTAATAAATATATTGCTTAAAATAAAACAAGGTGAATCCAAGATTTTAAAAAATCAAATCCGGACTAAATTATTTATTGTTAACATTGTTCTATGATATATTTACCTTAACAAATTTCATCAAAAAGGCGCATTAGATAAAATTGAATTGTTATTTATTATTAATATCATAGAATAGAATCAATGTAAGGGTGAACCAACTGTAATTTATAATTTGTAGTTATAATACTTATAAACAGAATATTTGTAATGAAAGTAATAGTTCACAAATAAAATCAACCATTGGGTTTTATGTGAAAAACGTTCAATTTTTAAATTTACAGGAAACTCACCGAACACATTTTATCACTTAATCCGAATCTCGAAAAGCTTTTAGAAAAGAGCTATAACAAACCTTTATTAATTTAGTTTGAAAAAATTGCATAATTTGTAGTTATAACACATATCTTATAATTAATAATATATTCTTTACATTCACTATTTTTTGTGGTCCGCTGACCAATTATCTTATTTATCTCAACTTAAACCTTATTGAATATTCTTTACGTTTAATTTAGGGTACTAGTCTTTGTTCTTAATCTTTGTTTGATCATTTACAATTATCATTATATATTTGTATTTTTATTCACAAAAGCTATTACAAAATGTAAACCTCTCCATATAAACTTTTATTTTAAAATATTTCTTAACCTAATATGTATATATGTTAAGTGATGAAAATAAATGCATAGATTCATGGCATAATGTTATTATTTTTTAAATGAAAACTTTTGAGATCTTGTTACAACACATATCTGAGAGTAAGAAAAGTTTTCAAATATGATAAATATAAAAGAGAAACATATTAATGTTTAAAATTATATGGCAAAACATTTATTCTTTCAGTTGTTATTCCATGTGTTCATTTTTATGTTGAATGAAAGAATTTTTTATTTATTTATTAGTGTGTTATACATTTTTGACCTTTGAAAAAGTTATATTTACATAAAAACATGGCAAAACAAAAGTCACACAAAGACAAACGTGAGTTGCCGGAATACCTGTTGAACAGGTTGATTACGATTCATGCTGATCTTGAATCAAGGTTTGTATATTTAGTATTATAATCAATTTGCGTTTGTAATGAAAGAAATAATTCATAAATAAAATCAACCAATTGCAGGAAAATCCCTGAAACACATTTTATCACTCCTCACCCGAATCTCGAAAAGCTTTTAGAAAAGAACGATAATAAACCTGAACCTTTGGTAATTGGTGTAGATTTTTTTTTTATATATTCTGTAATAATGAACTACATTTTAGCCTGGCTTGCTGCAATGTTTGAGGCAAAAACCCGAAGGAAAACCTTCTAAAGTAATTGCGGACAAAGACTCGCCTGAAATTGTGCTGAAGACTGTTGGCCCAAGAGGTTGAAAATAAATTAGGAAAAAATATAATTTTTTCTAATTTTTGTTTGTATTTTAGTCACGTATCATAAGTTGCCTAAGAAGAGGAAAGTTGTGGAGGACAGAGGAGAACAAGAGCTTAAAAAAATGGAAGATGAAATATCAGATTTGGGGAAGCTTCGGGGTATTGTGCATATGAGGGATTTGATAGCGAGGATGAGAGTAGAACCAACATCAGGATTCATTTATTTGGTGTACGCTCTTTCCAAAGAAGACATTAATTTCCACCCTTTTTGCTACCAGTGCGTAAATTGTAAATTTAATTATCAAATGCCTGTAACAGTGAAATTTCATTTGCAGGATTGTTTCATTTTATGATGTCTCAGGAACAGCTGGAAAACATTTCTTAACAATGAGTAATCAAGGTGTTATTCAGTGTGTATATGGAGAATCCACCTTTTACTCAATGGACGAGTGGGATATTGATTATTCAAATTGGGTTGAGTTGATTAAGGTAGGTTAAAATACAAATGAAAAGAAAAACAAAAATCACTTTAGACTAAATTTATTATAATGATAAAATTTTGTAGACAAGAACTTTTTGGCAGTTTCAACTCTACAAATATTTCACTCTCTGGAGGAAAAAAATCACAACTAGGAAGTTTGTTGAAAACCAAACTTCGCTAGAGGCCTCATTGATTATGGTGAGGCCTGAACTCCGAAATGCTCTTCAGCAGACTCAAAGTGTATGTGAGTCCCTTTCCAAGGAGTCATTCTTCGTGAGTTCTGGCTTGGAAAAACTCAATTTGGAAGAATTCATGAATATTCAGGTGAGTCATTTATCTTCTGGGTCTTAGAAACATTTTAACTTGATTTTTTTCAGATCGAACAAATCAATCAAGTGCAAACCAAATTGAGCGAGTCAAGACAGTTGATTAAGCAAATTCTTGACAACAGTAGTCACGGAGATTTACTGGAAATGGGATTTACGCCTGACGACAGCAACTTGAAAGTTGATTCAACGCTCATAGGTACAAGCTTTTTTTGTAATTTTGTCATTTTCAATTTTCTCTAGACATTTATAAAATACTAAATAAGTACGCTTTATTTTAACAGGCACTGCAGCAATGATTGGCATTGAGACAACAGAGGACGGACGCTACAAGATGTCATTTGATGATAGAAGAGCAAAGAAAAAACAGTGTATAAAGATTTCAAGGTAAATTCAGCAATTTTTGTCCTTTTTGATATTCTTATATTTCACATTCATCTTTTGTAGATGCCTAGGAGTTGCAGATTATTTGGTTCAAGCGTTTTTGATTAAACTCCTAAGAAGATCGCTAAAAATCTTAAAAATGACACTGTGCAATCACATCAAATATCTTCCTGAGTTGCCAATGTTAGAAAACGTTCCTCCCTCTCTAATTGTTGAAAATGCCAGAACTGAAGACCCTAAGGTGTGTTGGCTGTATTTTCTTAGGTTTCATGCCAACTTTCATTATTTTCTCTTTTATAGAATCCTCTCTTTCTTGTTAATCTTCTTATGGGGGAAACGAATGTCGAGCTGTATCCAGAGCCCGAAGATTGGATAAACAGCGTAAGCACAGTAATAAATAAGTGGATTTCCACTGTTCTCGCTGTGAAGACATTCCAAGGTGATCCCCATTTTGAGGTGTTCACCAGGCCAACCATTTGTGATTTTCAAGAAGAAAGGCTTTGTGGTTATGGCCCAAATAAAGAGTTTGTACTGTCCATTGACAAATGTATTGAAAAAAGAAAAAAGTCAATCTTGAAAAAACTGTACCATAACTCTGAGGCGCTGAAATTGTATGCGTCCAATTTTGAACCGCTCGTACAGATGACAAGAGGAAATAAACAAATTGATCCTGATTCAATTAAAAATCAGAGGAGTGAGCTTTCTTAAAAATTGTCATTCTGAAATGAAAAATACAATTTCAATAAATTTTCAGGTTTGGAAGCCTTTAGACAGCTGTTTCTAACGTTAATTGACCACAAGAACCTGTTAGAAAGCGTTGTACGTGAACAATCGCTGGGCGTCTACCAGGTTGTGTTCAGCTCCTTTAGGATCATGACAATTCCAATTGCCCGACAATTGCTGAGACTGCTGCAGATCTATTTACCGAGGTTTACCTGGAAAAAAAATAAATATGTGTTCTAGCAAATAAGTCAAAAATGTTGTTTTCCTTCAGAATTGGCCGGGAAAAGGTAGAGGCATTAACTCAAGAAGCACAAAGGTCCAAAGCTTACCTCCTGACTGAGCCAGTCGTTACCATAAACTTTGTAGAATATCTGCAGTATCTAGAACAGATCAAAGAACGGGTATGAAATAAATAAATCCCAATTTATACAAGCAAGCATTTATTCCTGATTTAAACATTAATTTTAATAAATTCGCAGGTTGAAGAAATGGAGCAGGAATTAGAATATCTAAGGGATCTATATGATTTGCTGGAAGAATTCCATGTGCCGATATCCTCACAATCTGAAGACATGTTCTATGTATGTATAATTTAAAAACACAAAATCAATGGCTAATGAGACACATTTAATGGCATCTTTTTGAAATAGGAATATGCTGAGAAATTGAGCATGCTTAGGAATACAATTGAAGATGTTCTGTCAAAGAAAGAACTCATACTTAAAAAATTCAATGACACTATCGCAGTTGACATTAAAATTTTGATGGATGAAGTATTGGTTATAAGAAATCTTATTTGGGTATGTCTAGAATGTATGTACATATTATACATTGACATTGACATTTATAACGAATTAACCAACATTTTGATAGAAAGTTGCTCACAGATCAATTTTCCGTCAAGAAGTTTTGTTCAAACTAATTTATATTAAATGTTTATGTAAATTTTGACATTTTCCATAATTGTAGTAACTGTAAACAATCTTGAGAAATATAAAAGAGCAATAAAAAGTTACTTTTATTGTGATTTTATTGTAATTGATAATTGGGTTTAAAAAATACTTTCAGGAACCATGGCTAATAGATGAGAAATCAGAAAAGAGATATGTTGATAATGCATTAAGCTCATATTTAGAAAAACTTGAAGGAATAATGGAAAAGGCAGAAACCCTTAAAAATTACCAAAAACAATGCAAAGTAAGTCACATAGAATGAAAAAAATTTATAGCCAGTTGATAATATATTAAAATTTAAGGTTGAAATGTATCGCTTTGAGACATTAGAGGAAGTCATTAATGATTTGAATTTGAGAAAAGCTCTTTGGCAAGATAGTGCATCTTGGGAGGAAGACACTGCTAACTGGACGACTTGTCCATTTTCCGAGTTGAACCCGGACGATATTCAAAACGTTATTGCACGTTACTTTAAGAACATATACAAATATGAAAAAGGGATACCGCAAAATGACATAGTCCCCGCCCTAAAGGAAAAAGTCGAAAAGATGAGAGATAAGGTAATTTAAAAAAAAAATTCCTACCAACTTGTTTTTGAAATTAATATTCAAAATTTGTTAGCTGCCGACAATCACCACTCTGACAAATCCAGATTTGAAACAAAGGCATTGGTCTAGGATTGAACAAATACTTAATCAAAAGATTGACACAGATAAACCGATTACCCTAGAGCAGCTAGAACAACTCAATATTTACAAGTATCATGAAAAACTTACAGAAATTTCAGCTCAGGCCACCTCTGAGGCTGGACTGGAGGACTTGCTAAAGAAGGTATACTATAAATTAAATGTTAATAATAGTAACTATAATAAAAACAATTTCAGACTGAAGACATCTGGAAGACACTGGAGTTGCCTCTAACAAAATATAAAGATGCAAAGGACATTTATATTTTGGGAGGCGTTGAAGAAATACAGCTAGCATTAGATGAAACCAACATTAATCTAAGTACCATGATCAGTTCTAGGAATGTTGGCCCAATCAAGCACAAAGTCGATGACTGGATTCGAAGAGTCGACATATTCACAAAGACATTGGTAAATTTTAATATTGGTTAAATTATTTTTTAACATTATTTCATTACATTTTTGGTTTTGCTCTTCAGGATGAATGGTTGACATGCCAGAAAAACTGGCTTTATTTAGAGCCTATCTTTTCAGCACCAGATATACAAAGACAACTTCCAGCTGAAGCCAAGCAGTTTCAGACGGTTGATAAATCATGGAAAATGATCATGAGAAAAACAGCCAAGGTATCAATTAATAATCAAATAAAAGTATCAATTAATAATCAAATGTATCAAATAAAATTACTTAGAAACAAACTAATTTTTTACATATTTTTTTTAAATCGTAGAATGCACTGGCTTTCCCTGCTTGTACAACTGAAGGTACTTATGACATATTCAAGAATAATAACAAACTGCTTGAACAGATAATGAAATGTCTGGAAGCATATTTGGAATCAAAGAGGATGGTTTTTCCAAGATTTTACTTCTTGTCCAATGAAGAGCTCCTTGAAATTCTGGCTCAGGTACAATATTAAAAAAAAAAAAAAAAATACAACTTTAAAGCTACTTTTTTTTAGACAAGAAATCCTCATGCTGTTCAACCTCACCTTCGCAAGTGTTTTGATGCTATATCCAAATTGGAGTTTGGACTAAAAAATGTTGATGATTCAAGTCAAAAAGTAGACAAATCTGATGACAAAGATTTAGCTCAATTGACGAATGACATAAAAGCAATGATTTCACCAGAAGGGGAGCGAGTGGGCCTTGGAAAGGTGCTAGAAAATACATTAATCACCGAAACATGTAATAAGGAGAACTTTTACAGGGGCTTAAAGCCCGAGGAAATGTGGAAGATTGGCTTGGAAAAGTAGAAGAGTCTATGTTTTTCTCAATGTGGAGTCTGATGAAAAACTGCCTCCGGGATTTCATTATCAGACAGAGAACTGAATGGGTTTTAAACCACTCCTCTCAGGTATGTATTGAATGCAAAAATTGTTAAATGCATGTAATAAAGTAAGAAAATCATATTTTTTTAATACTACTTTTTTAAACCATACTAGCTCTCTAAAAAAGTAATAAAAATGTTAATGTTATTTTTAGCTCATCCTCACAATATCACAAGTAATGTGGGTTAGGGATGTACACTCGGCACTTACCATCGAATACAAATATCGTGAGGAGGCAGTTCACATTCTTGAGAAGAAATGTTTTGATGAGCTCAACGATTTGGCCACAATGGTCCGCGGGGAACTGACAAAATTGCAACGAAACATTCTTGGGGCTTTAATTACCCTTGATGTACACTCAAGGGATATAGTTTCCTCACTGGTGCACAACCACATCCACTCTGTGTAAATACTCAAAATAAGTTTTAGCCTAGGTACTTTTGACTTTTTAAAATACTATTTACAGATCAAATTTTGAATGGATAAAACAATTTCGATATTATTGGGAGAAGAAAATTGATAACTGTGTCGCTTGCATGGCCAGTTCAAGACATATATACAATTATGAATATCTTGGCGCATCCGGCAGACTCGTGTTGACACCTCTTACTGACAAATGTTATCTATGTCTCATGGGTGCCCTTCAGTTGGATTTAGGTAGGTTCATAGAAAATTTTCAATGATTTTTTTTTTATTGCTGCAAAATTATAGGCGGTGCACCAGCCGGGCCTGCAGGAACTGGTAAAACTGAAACGACAAAAGACTTAGCTAAAGCTTTAGCGATTCAATGCGTTGTATTCAACTGTTCAGAAGGCTTAGATTATAAAGTAAACTAAACCAAATTTGTAGAATAAAAATAAGAAATACAAATATAACACATAATTTCTAGATGATGGGCCGATTTTTCTCTGGACTAGCCCAGTGTGGATCTTGGTGTTGTTTTGACGAATTCAATAGAATAGATATTGAAGTTTTATCTGTTATAGCGCAACAGTTAATAACAATTCGAAATGCCAAGTTGGCAAAGCTGAAAAAGTAAGAATGCCATAAGTGATCTAGTATTTAAATTTTAATTTTTTGTGTGTTTCAGGTTTATGTTCGAAAGAAGAGAAATTAAACTACAACCACAATGTGCTACTTTTATCACAATGAACCCTGGTTATGCAGGAAGAACAGAGCTTCCTGACAACTTAAAATCAGTTTTTCGACCTTTCGCTATGATGGTTCCTGATTATACTCTCATAGCTGAGGTGATATTGTATTCAGAAGGATTTGAGTCGTCAAAAAATCTTGCACAAAAGATGGTCAACATGTATAAGCTATGCAGTGAACAACTTTCACAGCAAGATCATTACGACTTTGGAATGAGGTATTTTACCCTCTTTTAGTATATTTCTAAAATTACCTTTGTTCTGCTTTGGCCAAATTTTTTTTCTTCTCTTGATAAAAATTTAAAAAAAAATTTGAAAATGAATTTTGAATTTAACTTTCCAACTGGGATTACTGACAACTGACATGTGTTTAAAAAAAAAGAAAAATAAAAGAATGTATACTTTTGTTCTCCTAGAATAATCATAAAATAAAAATTTAATAACCAACAAATTATTTAGTAATCACTTTAGTAGGCCTTGGCAATTCATTGCATTTATAAAATGACTTTAAAATCGTGAAATGTTGCATATCACCATACCTAATACTTAATATTTGTAATGAATGGACTGTTTAAGTGAGATATACAGTAACCGTTTACAATATTCATATTATTTATACATATTGCTAAAAAAAATTACTTTTTCAAATAAATTGTTAATTAAACAAAACTAAAATTTTTTTTTAAACAATGGTAACAAACAATGGTTAATTATGACTAAAAGTTCAAATGTTTATATTATAAGAAAATATTTACCAAAATGAACTATTTTGATAATTTAGAATTAATATTATACATATATCAATTTATTATTCTTTTTGTCTAAGGTCTTGGTTGAGATGACAATGTTAGTATCACAAGTGGGATTCGAACTTGAACATTGTGGGTTCAAATCCTGCTCAAACTTAATTGCTTCCTCCCAACCCCTTATTATCTTATCCTTATCCAGGGTTTAAATGGACTTCTACTTAAGAGTGAGGTGACAATGAGTATTCAGATATCAGACCAATACAAATGGCATACTACAAGGTTCAACAAATATTCTAGGTCCCATCGTGTACACCAATTATACTGATTACTTTCTGTATACATCCCAATACATATCATCTATATGGATGACCCTGCCAATTCTGTATTCTAACCCGAATCCTATCAAAGCAACCTGAAACACTCAAAACACCTTGAGTTTATCAAAGACTGGTGGAAAAATGTACGCAGTGTGCATTTACATTGAAAAATCTGTCATGCTCTCCACTTTACATCAACAAGGATCTTCCTACTTCCACTAAAGTCAGATACTTAGGACTAAACCTAGACAACAGAATGATGTAGAATCCCCAATCAAGACTTAAAGAGACAATTTGACAGAATACTTGGCCAACCACAAAGACTTTTAGACTGAAATAAGTTTTTAAATTGTCTAAAAACTTTGGACATACAGAGTGGAACTGTGGGGGTCCACTAACCTATCCAATATCCAATGTATTCTTACCTTACTACACCACTAAACTTTATCAATTTTTTAAAAAGATGGTTCCTACTCACATTAAGTAGTACAATGTAAAATTAAGTACAACTTAATGTGAGTAGGAACCATCTTTTTAAAAAAAGGATTGAACTCCACACTTACTCCATCATTCGTAATTTCTACTGAACTTTATATCCAATTACACGAACATTCTTTTTGTCAATGAACTGATCCATCCCACTTCCAAAAGTGATCTCAAGATGATGGTCTTGAGACCTCTCAACCCAGTGCCAGCAATGGGCATCTCTAACCTCTGACCATTTAACCAGTGTCTTCTGGGTGCAAAGCTGGCCATAGTGTTAGTGTTGTGACTAGGAGGAAAAAACAGTATATGCATGTATTTGTAATATATACAGCTACAAATAATTTTTTTATATAATAATAAATAATTTTTTGTATCATACATTATTTTTAATTGCATTTTACTACAAAATTGCTACAAGCTATAATAATTTTTTAATAATTAATTTTTTAGAGCTGTTAAGAGTGTGTTAACAATGGCAGGAAGCCTTAAACGTGATGAGCCTTATTACGCTGAAGATGTTGTGCTCATTAGAGCGTTAAGAGACTCTAACTTACCAAAGTTTATAGCAGAGGATGCAGTCTTATTCCAGGTTAATCTAAACCTCAGAAATATTCATTGATCAGTGTTTGAATCAGTATTTAAAATTTACTTTTTCTGTAGGGAATTTTGCATGATCTGTTCCCAGGGATTGACATTCCTACACCAGATCTTGGTGTTTTTTCCACACACATGGAGTCTGTTGTCTTTAGCATGAATCTCGAACCCGAATTCATCACATTCCTGAAGACAATTCAGTTGTATGAAACCATACTTGTTAGACATGGAGTTATGACAGTTGGGCCAACTGGTGGTGGAAAGACAACTATCTTAAATGTAATTTGCCATTAAAGTCCACAATTAAATATTATATTTTAATATTGTGAAAAATTTAGGTTTTAAAAGGAACCTTGACAAGATTATATCAACAAGAGGCTGTAGGCCCAAATTACAGGCCTGTCACGATGTACACATTGAATCCCAAATCAATAACGATGGGAGAACTTTTTGGAGAAATCAACCATATCACATTAGAATGGAGAGATGGACTACTTGGGTTTTTTGTCAGAACTGCTGTGAACGTAAGTTGAATTTTGTAAAGTCCCAGAACTTTTTATTTTATAACTTTTTACATTCTCTAGTGTATGGAAGAGAGGCATCAATGGATTGTTTGTGATGGTCCAGTAGATGCAGTTTGGGTTGAGAACCTGAATACAGTGCTTGATGACAATAAAATGCTTTGTCTTTCTAACTCTGAACGAATTAAATTAACACCATGGGTAATAAAGTCAAACATCCTATAAATAGTAAACTAATGCCACTTGGTCCAATAGGTCAGAATGCTTTTTGAGGTGCAAGATCTTGCTCAAGCATCCCCAGCTACTGTTTCTCGTTGTGGTATGGTTTACATAGACCCAGAAGACCTCAAATACCTTCCTTATGTGAAATCCTGGGCCAAGACTACACAATTTGAAGGCACCTTCCCTGACCAAATGAGAGACCTACTTTTACAACTTTTTGTAGAGTGGGTTCCTAAAGGGTTGGCTTTTATTAAAAAAAATACCACTTATGTGTTTTATCAAGTAAGTGGAATAAATTACAAATAGATCATAAATTATACCTATTTTTAATTATTTTGATTCTTTTAGCCTGATATAAGTAAAATGGGCACTTTCTGTGCAATATTGAAATCATTGTTAAAAACAAAAATCCTGGTTGAAAAGTATTTAGATTGGGATTCAGTCAAAAAAGCCATTCACCAGTGCTTTGTGTTAGGGTACCTCTGGTCACTTGGCGGCAACTTGGATGAAAATTCGAGAGAGATATTTGAATCATTTATAAGGGGACTTTTTGAAGACGTTGGTGATTTTAGACTACCGCCTGGGTTAGATTACTGGACAGTTTTTTATGATTTTGAAAACAAAAAACTAGAACAATGGCAGACTCTAGTCATGCCATTTATTTATGCGAGTGACACTCCTTTCTTTCAAATGACAGTGCCGACACTCGACACTGTAAGATTTGGCATTATCATAAAGAATTTACTTGAAGAAAATTACCCGGTTCTTCTTACTGGAGGAACTGGTAAAAAAATTAAATTATTGAAAGCATTTTAATTTTGATGACATTTTTGTTTTTGTGTAGGTGTTGGGAAATCAATTATAGCAAAAGATGTGCTGAACACTTTAGTAAGAAAAGACGTTTGGCAGACTGTTGTCATAAATTTTTCAGCACAAAGTTCTTCATCTAGAACGCAAGAAATGATAGAGAGCAAATTAGAAAAGAAACGAAGGAATGTTTTAGGAGCACCAATTGGCAAAAGGGTGATTGTTTTTGTAGATGATGTCAATATGCCTAAAGTTGAGCAGTACGGCGCCCAACCTCCGATTGAACTTTTGAGGTATCCTAAGATTACTCATCTTCTAATTTCATTATTTACCATTTTTTGTTTTTACAGGCAATTTTTAGATTTTAAAGGCATGTATGACAGGGAAAAACTGTACTGGAAAGAGATAACAGATGTAGTTTTGTGCACTGCTTGTGCACCACCCGGTGGGGGAAGAAATCCTTTGACTCCTCGTTTTGTTAGACACTTTGCTATGTTCCTGATTCCTTCACCCTCTGAGATGAATTTGAGATTGATATTCAAGGTGTGACATTAATATTCATTACTTACAGTTTTAACAACTAAACTACTGACTTTTTGATTGGTTTAGTCGATCCTAAAAGGATTTTTAGATGATTTTTCAAATGACATACAAGCACTGACAGAAATCTTGGTTCTCGCTTCTATAAACATATACCAGACCATATCAGAAGATCTTCTCCCCACACCAGCCAAATCGCATTATGTCTTTAATCTTAGAGATTTGAGTAAATTGATCCAAGGGATATTACAAGCCAATCCTTATACAATGAGAGATCCAAAAGAAATGATGAGGTTTGATATTAACATTTAAACAATATTGAATGTTACTCCAACTTGCAATTTGGTTTTATAGGCTCTTCTTCCATGAGAGTTTAAGGGTCTTTCATGACCGTTTAATCGATGTAGATGACAGAAGCTATTTCTACAGGCTTGTAAGGGACACATGTTCAAAATTTTTTGGCCAAGATGTTCTTTCTCTTCCGGAAGAAGGCCCCATTGTAAATCCTCCAGTTCTCCTGTTTGCCGATTTTCAGAAACCATTGGCAAAAGAGGATAGAATCTATGAAGAAGTTACTAATATCTCAAAGCTTAAATCTGCCCTAGAGGTTTGTCCATTTCAACCAGTTCTGATTGATTTTTTTCCTAATATCCATGATTGTAGGATTATTTAGTCGATTACAATTTGGTGAAAGGTAAAGACATGAATTTGATCTTCTTCATGGATGCCGTTCAGCACATATGTCGGCTAGCTAGAATATTGAGAGTCGAAAGAGGCAACGCACTTCTTGTGGGTGTTGGCGGCATGGGAAAACAATCCCTCACAAACCTAGCAGCCCATGTGAACCTATGCGCGTAAGCACAAAAGTAAAACGTAATATGAAATGATTAAATCAATTAAAAATCCTATAGATGCTTTCAAATACAAATTTCAAGAAACTATGATTTCAATTCATTTCGAGGAGATCTTAGATTGCTGTACTTCAAAGCAGGCGCGGAAAATGTGGAAACTGTGTTCTTATTTACTGACTCTCAAATACAACAAGAAGAATATTTGGAAGATATAAATAATATTTTAAACACAGGTTTGCCTTCTTATTAATCAGTTAATCATGAGGAAAACACAATCATACAGAGTCAAATTTGAAATATTAAAAATATTCAACATGTCATATATGCAAAATGTATTTGTAAACAAACTAATATCTTCAATTTTAATTAAACATTTAGGAGAAATTTCTAACCTATTCGAAGGAGATGACTATGAAAGGGTTATGGTATCATGCCGTGCAGCTGCCAAAGCGTCTGGAGTAAACGACAGCAACCGTGATGCCATTTACGACTATTTCATTTCCCAAGTAAGAAGGAAACTACATCTTGTTATATGTATGAGCCCAATTGGAGAAGCCTTTCGGTAATCAAACAATTGACTTGTCTAAAGATGAAAATCTCATTAATCCTTTTTTGGATTTTAGACAAAGGTGCAGAATGTTTCCATCATTGGTCAATTGCTGCACAATAGACTGGTACACCAACTGGCCTGAAGAAGCTCTTATATCAGTCGCACAAAACAGCTTAGCGACACTTCTACCAAAAGAGTATATCGATAAAGCTGCTTCTGCATTCTATACAATGCATACTGTAAATTATAACAATTATTTCTTTCAAAACAGAATTTCTTAATTTTTATTTTTTAGTCTGTTGAAGAGATGAATGTACGATATTTTAAAGAAAAAAGGAGGCATTATTATGTGACACCAAGCAGTTATTTAGATTTACTTAAACTATACGATGTACTGCTTAAAAACAAAAGAGACCAATTGCAAGGAACAAGAAATAAAATTGCAAATGGGTTGAAGGTAATTTCACAACATTAGAATGAAAGAGCTTCTTCTAACTAATGTTTTTTTCAGAAAATCTTTGAGACAAATGATCTCGTAGCGATTATGCAAGAACAATTGATCAAAATGGAACCTCAATTACAAGAAAAGTCAGAAGCAACTGCAGAATTGATGAGTTCTTTGATAAAGGAAAAGTCGGCTGCAGATGAAGTCCGACAAGTCGTACTAAACGAGGAAGCTATAGTCAAGGTAATAATTTATTGACCTAATTTTATACAAATTATCAAATAGTTCTGTAATATAGTTTTTATGATGTTAATAGAAAAATAAAAATAGTATTGTGTCTTTAGGCTAAAGCTGTAGTATGCCAGAATTTGTCTGATGATGCACAACGGGATTTAGACCTTGTTCTGCCTGCACTAGATGCTGCAACAAAAGCACTTGATTCATTGAACAAAAGTGAAATTAATGAAGTTCGAGTCTTCATAAGTCCTCCTAGCTTGGTGAAGTTTGTGATGGAAGCAGTCTGCCTTCTCTTAGGCCAAAAGTGTGTTGCAAACTTTACTTTAAAAAAAATAAATTTAAAATCTTCCTTTTACAGACAAGATTGGGCCACTGCCAAAATGGTCCTTGGTGATGGTAACTTCTTGAAAAAATTGAAAGAGTATGACAAGGACAATGTATCTGATGCTCTGCTGAAAAAACTAAAACCTTTTATTGACAATGACGAGTTCAACCCTGATGCAGTTGGAACCCAGTCATTTGCTTGTAGATCCTTGTGCATGTGGGTCAAAGCAGTAGACACTTACGCCCGCGTGTTCAGAGTAGTAGAGCCAAAGCGTCAAAAGTGAGTAATCCAAGTTAAAATTAAACTCTAGATTTAGATAATAACAATGTTTAATCAAAGGGTGCAAGAAGCAGAAAAAGAATTGAACCAAATAATGGGTATCCTTCGAGCAAAGCAACAAAATCTTGCAGATGTCGAGCAGCAGATTGCAGCTTTAGAAGCCAAGTATGATGCAAGTGTTCAAGATAAAGCAAACTTAGAAGCTGCAATGGATCTATGTTCTGCTCGGTTAAACAGAGCCGGACGTTTAACCTCTGCCCTTGTTGATGAACAAATACGCTGGGAACAACTAGTTGAAGTAAGCTAAAAAAATATTTTCATCCTTTTAAAAACTAACAACAATGCTATTTCAGGCATTTAAAGATGAAATCATGAATACAATAGGTGATGTGTTAATTGCATCAGGATGTGTGGCTTATCTTGGTCCTTTTACTGTAAACTACAGAGAAGAGTTGATAAGTCAATGGCATAAACTTATAATTAAGTTAGCTATTCCTCTTTCTCCTATGTTCAGGTTTGACAAAAAATAAGTTAATTTTTTTGTTCAAACTTTTTATTATTAATTTTTTATTAGTTTGATTACTGTGTTGGCCGACCCATATGAGGTGAGGTTTTGGAACTCGTGTGGTCTCCCTGGAGATACCGTTTCTATCGAAAGTGCAATATTTGTGACTAACACCATTCGCTGGCCTTTGATGATTGATCCTCAAGAGCAAGTAGGAAGTTTTTAAGTATTTAATTATTTTATGAATACTAATATTAATTTCACAGGCAAATCAATGGATCAGAACCATGGAAGCTGAGAACAACATAAAAATGGTCAAGCTAACTGATCATGGATTCATGAAAACTCTCGTAAATGCAATAAGGGCAGGCCTGCCGGTTCTGATCTGGGAGGTTGGTGAAACTTTAGATCCAAGTTTATCACCTATACTCCAAAAACGAACGTACATGCAGGTAAATTTTTCAAATGGAAGTTACCAGTACCAACAGATTGACTTTTAGGCCACAAATTATTGAGTATTATCTGTCTCTTCACAGAGTGGCAGAATGCTTATGAAAATAGGTGACACAGAAGTGGAGTATGACAACAAATTCAGGCTTTATATAACAACTAAGCTCCCTAACCCTCATTACTTGCCAGATATTTGTATTCAAGTGGCTATCGTTAATTTCACTGTTACACCTAATGGTTTAGAAGAGCAATTACTTGTGTAAGTATAATGTTTTCTAAATGTTTAAATATATTACCTAATTTATTTATTTAACTCAGGGATGTGGTTCGTCTTGAAAAGCCTGACTTAGAGGCTCAAAGAACAGAACTTATTATCAATATAAATAAAGACAAAACACAGTTGAAAGCTTTAGAAGATAAAATTCTTAAAATGCTTTACACATCTCAAGGAAATATTCTAGACGATGAAGAACTCATAGAAACGTTGAACATAAGCAAAGTATAACTATATTATGATTATTTAATAGTGGACATTTTCCAAATTTGGTTAATTTTAGGAAACATCTGCCATAATAGCGTCCAGGTTAGCTGAATCGGAAGACACTGAGATACAAATCTCTGCTGCGAGAAATGTTTATAAGACTGTTGCAGCTAGAGGGTCATGTCTTTACTTTGTAATAGCACAGTTGTCTGAAATTGACCCAATGTATCAGTTTTCACTGAAATATTTTAACCGAGTAAGTGCCATTTAAATATTTGTGGATTATTGCAGTGAGGACTGAGAGGTAATGTAACGTGTTGGCCTCCAATCATGCACTACCTAGACTTGCTATTAATTTCAAAATTATTCTTTTACATGATTTTTGCAGATTTTCAACCAATGTATTACCAATGAGCCACATGAAGACAAGTTCAGCAAAAAACTTGAAAACTTAATCAACTCATTAACTATCGCTGTTTACAATAATGTTTCACATGGTCTGTTTGAGAAAGATAAACTCATATTCAGCTTTTTGCTTTGTACAAGCATCCACCGTCAACTGGGAGAAATCAACGAAGCTGACTGGGAGTTTTTTGTTAGGGGGCCTGTTTCCATGGCACAGGTGAGTTTAAAATTATAATTTTTTTTGTATTTTCTAAAACAAATTGGTATTGCTTTGGGTTTTAGAAAGCTCCACCCAAGCCTCCTTTGGCAAATCTCACCGAGACAATTTGGAACAGCTGCTTTTTCTTGGATAAATATCATCATTCATTCAAAGGTCTTCTTACAAATCTTCATAATGTTATAAAGATATCACTTGGCGATCTTAAAGTGGTAAGTTTTTTATTTACATTTTAATTGTATAATAATAATAATATTCACATTTTAATTATTTTTTTAGATATTCCATTTTCCATCTCGTGCGAAAACTGCTAATATAGCACATCTGAATTTTGAAAAGGATCTAACTTTATTTGAAAAGCTTATGCTTATTAAAGGTTTAAAAGAAGAAAAGGTAAACTGAGTTTTATCTTCAATAATTGTAACGTAAAGATAACATTTTATGATTTTTTTTTTATATTTTACAATTATTTTTCAGACTGTATTTGCAATCACAGAATATATTAAGATAAGTTTAGGAAAACAGTTTGTCGAGAGCCCATTGGTTTCACTTCATTCACTGTGAGTGTGAAAAAGTTTTGATCAATTTAAAATATTAATACTGAAAATGTTAGGTTCAAAGAAACTTCTAATTTGACTCCTTTGGTTTTTGTCCTGAGCACTGGGTGTGATCCAGTTGGTTCATTTTTGAGGTTTGCTGTTGAAATGGGCTACAAGGATAGAGCACATTGCATTTCTTTGGGACAGGGGCAAGGACCAATAGCGCAGAAAATGATAGAAAAGGGAAGGACAAAAGGGGATTGGGTGTTTTTACAAGTAAAAATAAAGGAATATAATAATATCTAGGTAAAGAGAATTTCTTAAAATGTTATATTTTTTACAGAATTGTCATTTAGCTTCTTCCTGGATGCCTCAGCTTGAATTCATACTTTTGAACATTGCTGATTGTGTACCCGAGCTGCATAAGGACTTCAGAATGTTTTTGAGCTCGATGCCTTCTAAATTCTTCCCTGTGTCAATATTACAAAATGCAGTCAAAGTAACTAATGAACCTCCTAAGGGAATCAGAGCAAACTTAAAGAGGGCTTTTGCTGAAATTGACCCGAATTTCTTCCGAGACCACCGTAAGTCAATTTTTATTTTATTTTAAAGGGCAAATAAACAGAATGTATTTATAGCGATCGGTTCACGATGGCGTAAGATGATATTTGGCCTGTGCTTTTTCCATGCGATTGTGCTCGAGCGGAAAAAGTTCGGCCCACTCGGGTGGAACATCTTGTATGAGTTCAGTGAGAGTGACAGGGAATGTGCCCTACTAAATTTGGACCTTTATTGCCAAAAGGGAAGATTTGGCATTCCCTGGGAAGCTTTGCAATACATTACAGGTCTGAACTTGTATATTTTAATTTTTTTTTTAAATAAGTTTATGGTTGTTTTATTCCAGGTGAAATCACATATGGTGGTAGGGTCACTGATATCTGGGACCAGAGGACATTAAAAACAATACTAAAAGGGTTTTTCTCCCCATCTTCACTTATGGATGGTAACTCGTAGTAGCAAAAATATGGTCATTCATTTTAAAATTATTCATGTTTCAGGCTACAAATATTCTCCATCAGGAATCTATTTCTGTCCAGAGAGTGATATCTGCAATAATCTGGAGAGTTACAGATATTTCATAGAAAACATGCCCCTTCTCGAAGAGCCTGAAATTTTTGGAATGCATGAAAATGCTAATCTTACATTCCAGGTATTTCTAAACAATATATACTTTATCTGTATATTTCATTTCTACACTTTTAGAGCAAAGAGACGGCATACATTCTGATTACCATTATGGAAATCCAACCTAAAGAGTCGAGCATAAAAGAGGGTAAATCAAGTGATGAAATTGTATCAGATCTGTCAGAATTTATCAAATCGAGCATCGATACAAAAATCATGGATGATGAAGTTTATCCATTACACGTTAAGGTAAAGAACATGCCAATTATATCAAATGAAAATTATTTCATTTTCATAATTTTTAAACTAACAGCAAGACGAGACTGGAAGAGTGCCTCCATTGTCTACAGTCCTGTTCCAAGAAATTGACAGATTTAATAAGCTTCTGAAGATTATACATAGATCATTAAACGACCTATTGAAAGCAATCAAAGGATTTGTTGTTATGTCTGATGCATTAGAAGAAATTTACAAATCATTTTTAAATAATACAGTGAGTAAAGGAGATTAGTTTTTAATAAAGGAAAATATTAAAAATTATTTGTAAAGGTACCAAAGCTATGGAACAGAAGTGCTTATCCTTCCCTTAAACCACTCGGAAGCTGGACGCATGATCTACAGTTAAGACTAGACTTCATAAATGTATGTAACTTTTCATGTACAAAATTTATAATAGATTTTATTTGCCTAAGAACAAGTAGTTAGAAGAGTGTAAACAAATTTAATCATACATAAAAAATTTATAATTTGTCTATCTTCATTGTACTGTCATTTTTCCAATTTGTTTTGGTTGCTACCAGTATTAAATAAACCTAATAAACTATTTATAAATTTAATTAGAGGACAAAGCCATTTTACATGTACAAGGTACAACAAGAGTATTCAAAAACACTGGCACCCTGATGTATGACTTCAGGGGGAGGGGAACTCACAAGAATAGCATATTGAGGAAAAAAGGACTGCGGAGAGTCAGTGACTTAAAACCTAAAAACAAATGCTCCAATAGCTTCATTTCACTTAAAAGAGAGAGAGATTTTGAGGTCTGAGGTTTATGAGCCTGTAACGTGATGTCACTGATCATTTTGGTCTATCTGACTTTGCTATTTTGGTAGTGGACTTTTTTTTAATCTAGAGCTCCTCGTTGAGCTTGAGGTTTTTTACCAGACTCCAAAACTTTTTCAAGGGCTCTTGTGTGTATTCTTCAGACCCTGACATTTTGTCTCCTAGGATTAGGAATCTCAGTTTAAATAGGCATTCACACCAACAGAGGTCATGTTATGCTGTTTCTTCTTTTTCTTGACATGCTTGTTTCTGCCATGTATGCCTCCGGAGAATGCAGTCAGCAGTCCTATCATGCCCTAGATTTAGTAGTTCTTGCCCTGTGATAAACTTTTTTGCATGCCTCTGTCCTGGGCTACATTCCCATTGAACAGAGAACTTATTTGTAATCCATTGTCTGATCGATCCACATTTTTTGGCAGTTCAGTTTGCCACAAACGAGCCAATAGATGTCTTCAACGAGCTTTCCTTGCCAATTCGTTGCCACTCTGCCCTTGATGGCATCCAGACAAGGGTAATTTTGTTATTTTCCCCAATGTCTGACAGGGCTCTGATGCAGTCTCAAATGATTCTGGACTTTTATGCAGCAATTGGCTTCAGTGCCACCTGGCTGTCTGAGTTGATGGCTATTCTTCTAATGATAGTACCCAGTATTTTAATATCCTGGCATAGTGTTCAATAGACACAGTTTCCGCTTGAAAGACAGTGGCATATTGTCCAAGGCTTATATGATTTCTAGACATTGTTCTCTTTCTATAAATGCCAGCTCCTAACCCATTTTCTGTTTTGGAGCCATCTGTAAACCAGATATGGTCGGCATTAACCAGGATTGCTTTCTCCCAGCATGCTCTACAAGGAATTTTGATTAGATTTTTTTTTTTTTTTTTGTCAAAACTGAATTTAGGGGTCATGGCATCAACAGGCATCCCCAGAGTTCTGTCTAGCTGAAGCTCCCCTCAAAGCTTTTTAGTTGCTCCTTGTTATGGGAGTAGGCTATTGGAGCCTGTCCCTGTATTATCCTATGAATTGTGGCTCTGGCCCCTCCCTGGATAAAGATATGTTGCAGGTGTTAGATGTAGCAATATAGGTGTTAGATACAGAAATACTTTCGGGAAACCGTGAGGTTTCATTGCCCCAGTGAAGCTCAGACCCTACAATTTCTGAGCAGTACTGAGGATCTTGATCACCCCTAGCTGCAATGTCTTTTTCCAGGGCCATTAAAATGGAGTCCTGGAGGGCTATCCAGCTTATCTGGGGTCCTTTTAACCATCGGGTTACAGCAAAAATTCTCACAATTAACTTGACAAATCTACATTATCTTGTCCCTGGATGAAGAAGAAATATAGAAAAGAAATGATTAAATTTGTAAGAGAAATTTAATCATCAAAACATCCATTAAATTGAAATGTAGTAAATGATAAATTCTCATAGATTAGTAGAGATTAATGATCAAGAGATCAGTTGGCCTCATTTTGGATCCACCACTGAAGGTGGAGAAAGGCTGAAATATGTTTGACAGGCCAATCCAGCGAGAACAGACATACCAAAATCATTGTTAATGACCTAATTACTGTTTATCATTTCATAGACCACACAGAAATTATTACAATAAAAAAAATATTGGCTGTTATTTCAATATCTATTATGTAATGTAAATGGCATGTGCATAAGCAAAAATAAGTTTTAAAAGGTTAATTATTTGTAATTATTGTGTAATTTATTTTTTATTTTGTCAATTGATTAATAAAATTACAAATTTGAATGTTTTCCAGTTTTGGAAAAGAAGTGGATCACCATCATCTTTCTGGCTCCCTGGCTTGTTCTTTCCACAAGGGTTTATGACTGGAGTTTTACAGACCTCAGCAAGAAAAAATAGCTTTCCCATCGATCGCTTAAAAATAGATTTCTATGTACAGAAGGCACTCATTGATCAAGAAGATGTCCGAAGATTCCATTTAAAATATAACAAAGATGTAATATCATAAGCGATGTGTATTAATAGCCAATTAATTCTGTGTATTTCTGTTAACAATAGGTTATTGAGACATACAAAGGTTTGAAACCACCATCAGATGGAGTTTTCATTCACGGATTGTTCCTTGATGCTGCAAGGTTTGACATTAGCAAAATGCTTCTAACTGATCCAAACCCAGGTAAATGTGTAATTAATATATGAAAGAAACAAAATTGACTAAAATGTAATCAGGAGAGATAAACCCAAAACTGCCTGTGCTTGCGCTAAAGCCGGTAAAACATGGTGTACAGCCTGCTAACCGCTATGAAGCTCCGCTGTACAAAACGTCAATCCGAGCCGGTGTCCTTTCAACCACAGGGCACAGTACTAACTTTGTCATAGCTGTTTTACTTCCTACTGACAAACCTCAAAGCTACTGGATCCTCAAAGGTACTGCTTTGCTCACACAAATAAGTGAATAACTGTGTTAAAGTGCTGAAAAATAAATACAACTTTTTCAAAAGGCCTTTGTTTGTTTTGTTCCTTTTTACGTTACTTAATAAGAATGGTCATTTCTTAATGGACAAAATAAATTTAGGGCCTCTCAAGGGATTGCCCTAGCAAATGAATTGACTTTACATTTAATATATTTTATGAATTAAACTGGGGTACGAATGGATACTCTGTGTCTCTAATAGCCTCTAATACTCAACTCCGTCTTTCCACCTTCAAAAAGCGAGTATACCCTGTTAATCAAACAGACAGAAAAGAGGGATGCTGAGGAACAGGAGCTGGACGTTCACCACCTAAACCCTACAACACACCTTACTCCTCCTCCTATCCTAATCCCAATATTAATCTCATAATCAAGCCTTAATCTAAGGTGTTATGTGACCTGTTATGGATGGATGGTACAGGGGAAACTAAACCCCCTTGAGTAATCAACCTTATACTGGAGATCGGATTCCTCTGGTGCGGACCTTTAGATCCCTCATACTCGTGGGAATCATATGGATAGACCAAAAGAAAAGAAAAAAAAACACCAGAGGAACCTGCAAAGGAAGACCTCAAAAACCATCAATCTCCTTGCATCACCTTCTGCAGATGTGATGGAATATAGGATCAGGAAGACCAAACCACTCAAATGGAGGAGACGGAGAAGATGAAAAAGCTACAATTCAAACCCAAGAAAATCTCAGGGGATCAGAGGCATAAAATGGCAGTTGAACAAGCCAAGCAAAAAGAGAAGCAAATCCTAAAAAGAATCAGAAAAGTAAAACACAACCCCAACTCCATCATCGAGGCTGACTACTGACGCCTTAATTAATCCCAAAAAACCAGTGCCAACGATAACCTAAAGTGGTAAAAGGGACAGGTCACTGGGTAGCACCTCATCATCAGTGGAAGTGTCCCAAAAAATTGAGGGAAACAATGTGGAACAAACCATCCCCAACATAGTTTGTGGGGAAAGCAACATTTCAGCAAGCCTTCAAAGCTTTAGTGAAAAAGAGTTAACAGCCAATCAGAGCAGGGCCATTCTAGTTGAAGTTTGGAGCTGCAAAAACTCCAACGGACTTCAGTTGGAGGGATAATGGGTCTTTTAAAAAGGGGCTGCTGTCCTGATAACCTGTGAGAACCAAGGAATGGCTCATAGAAACAGTACCTACTATTTACCTGTCTGAGTAGGCCCTTTTAGAGAAATTATAAAAACTTGGATCCTGCCTTCTGGGCACTATGGACATTGCCACAATTCTTGGGATGATGAAATCCCAAAACACAGGTATTAATACTGGGCCGGGAATGGAGGGTTGTTAGCCAGAGAATAGAAAGTAAATGTCTAACACTTGCGGTAGACATAAATGATGCATTCTTTAAGGCTCTAAGCAAAGCCAACTTAAAACTTTATCTTGACTTTCCAATGATAACCCTAAGGGTCATCAAAAAAGCTGTAAAGACTGATGCTTGAGGGTGCTTTAACACACAACTACAGAATACCAGTAGATTCTTCTCACCCATGGACCCAAACTCCCAAACTTATAAAAAATAATTGCGAACAATTAAAACCTTAGCTAAACTCAAGGGATATCAAGAAAAATGTGTCAATACTATTACTATTATTAAAAACAATAAAAAATCAATGCTTGTGCCCTAGAAAACCTTAAAAGAGGTTACACTGGCAAAAAATCCCAAGATCGGATAGCCAAGCAGCTATTAAAGCATTATCATGTAAAAAAAAAATCACATCAAAACTAGTCAATGAATACAACCAAAATCTCCAAAACCTGTGGAAATCTGATGATATCTTTGTGAGGGCACAAAGGAATTTTGGGTACCAAAAAGCAGGCACAATGATAAGAGGGGATCTGCAAGACCATATAGGCCTAGAACCTATACATGGGATCACAAAAACAAATACAGAATCCTCCATCACAGAATAGTAACAAAAAAGAGAAGTGGATAAACTCTAGGGATGTTAGACATCATAAACTTATGCTAAAACAACCCTCACCAAGACTGGCAAACTCACTGCTGCAATTGGAGAGGCCTTTCTCAGAGGAGTGATAGGACTATTAACTGGTTGGTAGCATCTGAAAAAACATCCACATAACATGGGCATATTCAACAATGATCCCATTTGCAGGTTATGCAATGAAGAGAAAGAAACATCCATACCCTCTTTGAATGCGATGCAACCGCTTAATGGAGATAACCTGGGATACAAAGGAAACCCAGGAAAAGGAATGTAATAATGACTCCTTAAAAGAAGGATTGAATCGACAGACTGAACTAACAAACTAGGAAGTGCAATAAGTCAGAAAGCTGCATTGCTTGTAAAACATAAACCCCCACTTCATAGTCTTCTTTCATCATCCAGTATCGCAATATGCATTGCAAAGATCCAATGACTAGAAAAACACTTTGTAATCAAAGTTTCATACTTATTGAAATTGTGTATCTTTAATCTATCAACCTATGATACAAAAAAAAAAAAATAATAATAATAATAATAATATTAATAATAATAAAAATTAAAAAAATAAAATTGTACCAGTGACAGTCAACGACCTAATTGACTAATGAAGAAGGATTGAGTCGATTCGAGTTCCTGAACTAGGGAACTGGGAAGGCACAAAAAGCTAGAAGGCTGCAGTGCCTGGGGAGCACAAACTTCGCTTCCTAGTATCCTTCATCACCATCATCATCATGACTTAAATTTAACTAACACTAAAAAACACCAGAACAATTTCAAGGCCTTTGAGGTTGATTATTTTTTTTCAAATTTGATCATATCAAAAAGTGTTTTATGATCATACAAAATAGGTCCAATAAATATATTAAATTCAATTTATACAATTTAATAGACATTTTACTTATAAAAAGTAAATTTAAAAACTATTACAAAGATGGGTGGGTGAATAAATTCTACAAAATAACAATACAAATTTATAAATTACATAAATGGATTTAAGTTTTTATCATAATCGTCTATCTCTGTTTCATCATCTCCATCATAATCACCAAAAGGATTGGATGGAACCTTAAGGTCATCGTTACGCTTTGTTGTTTGCGAATCTTCTTCATCACTATAATCGCCAAACGGATTTGCGCTAATGGATGCCATTCCTTGAGGATGAGAACTTGCACTACTTGAAGTTTTTGGTTTTGGTTCGTAAACGGATTCACTTCTGTGTTCGCTCGTCTGATTATAACCTTTTACGATAAATTGTACTAACATATCTGAAAAAAGAAATGTTAAATAAATTCCTGTAGTGATAAGCCTATAACAAACACACCACCGAAAAATTTCAAAATGCCGAAATGTGACTTACAGACCAAAGCAGTGCAATTTATTATTTTTGATATTGTCTAGAAACATGAAAAATACTTACTCATTTCAGCATCCATGAAATTGTTTAGCTTTGTGAAAACCCCTCGACCTAAGTAATCAGTAACGAGAGAAAAACCATCTTCGGCATTTTCCAACTGACTGTGGAATATTTCATGGAGATCTGTGTTTTCTTCCTATTTTTCAAAATAAAACATTTATTTCAGATCAAAAACTTATGAGTTAATATTGACAACCTGAGATTTAATCGCTTTCACTGTTTGCTTGTTTCGTTCTAAGCAAGCCGGGCATTCATTTTCGTGTTCAGCAAAACTTTCAATGCAGCTTAAAAAAAAAAAAAAGAAAAAAGAGGCATGATATGATTATAGAATAATTACAAGCTGGTGAAATCTGTCTTTCTATTCTAATTAAATTTTTCTCTCTCCAATTTATGGATTTTTAAAGAAATAATTACTCATATGAATGAATCCATGAAAGATTATGTGGATTTGGAAAAATAAGATAATTACTGTTGGTGAAAAGAATGTTGACATAGAAAGTGGACAGTTGGCAGCTCCAGCTGTTTATTGCAGATCCCACACCGAGAAGCTTGAAAAACGGCCGGCCTAAAATTTCTAATTTAATTAACTTGTTCAATAATTAGATTAAATTAGACATACATTGTCTTGTAGGATTCGATCATCTTTTCAATCTCTCCAATTTCTTTACGGAACTTCTCAACATCTTGTTGCTGCTTGGTCAGTGTTGATATTTCATTATCGAGTATTTTTTTAAAATAATCCCTAACATTTTTTAATTGTATGTTTTGTGTGTGGCTAAGAGCATCGATTACCAAGAGTGTTGATAATAAATTTCCTCTTTCTTAAATAAACATATGAAGTTTTAATATATATTAAAAAAATTAAAGACTAAATATATTTAAATGTACCAATAGCATTTAAAATAGTTGAAAGAATTCCTTGCGGTAAATTTTCATGTGTTGTAACTGACCATAACGCTTGAACCCAAAGATTTGGCTCTTGATGTTCAAAGCGTTTACAGAAAGCAACAAGTGAATCATAATCTTTCCCGTTCAAATGATACTTCATAATCGCTTTAAACCTACAACCAGTGTATAATTTTAAATTAAACAAAAATTGAAAAACCAAATATGACACACATTTTATTCTGTTCATAAAGATAGAGCAGCCCAGATTTGAAATCTGCAGCTTTACAAAGGACGAGGGCTTGAAGTTTCTCATTGGTGAGATCTTGCTTTTCACTGGCAAGCTCCATCGACTCGAGCAATCTCATGATCTTCCCGTCATACACGTTTCTCGAATGTCCCTTCTGGGCAGACCAGACCTCTAAATAGTGTTCCAAAAGTGTTGTGTAGATTTGGGGCGAAAGTTGTGAAGAACTCTATAAAACCACACAATAAAATTTCAAAGGGTTTGGAAAAGATCGACAAATTTATTATCATATAAATATTTATTATTTATTAATTTATTTCATTACCTGAATCAGATTTTCAAGGAATTCCACTAGCATTTCAGAGTTGTTGAGAAAATAGTGTATGAAAGATTCTGGAGAAGAATGGTTTATTTCTCTATAGAGGTAACCATTTAAAGAATTCTGCAACAATTTTCATGTTATTTTATATTTATATATTTTAAAAAAAAGCAAATTTTACATTGTCAACTAAAGGCTCATCACTAGGCTTGTAGTCAGTGCAGAGTCTTATCAAAAGTTTTGTTGTTTCCTTCGGTTCATGCTCCAGTAAAGTTATCCCATATTTCTTCATCATATTTTCTGCCTAAAAGAAAATTAATTGTTGTTTACAAACTAACTGACATTAAGGCATCATCATTATTATTATTTATTTTTTAAAGAAGTTTGAAAAATTAATTAGAAGAGGACTGCGTTAGTCAAGAAGTGTGTCAGACTCTCACAGTCGTAGGTTCGATTCCCACTGCCACCCTGGCCTTTTGATACCCCCCTCAATACATATGTATCATCAATCTGGCACTCTTAACATGACTCACAAGAATGACACATCTACACGGAAAACAAACAATTTGAGCCCTGAAGATGATCTCAATAAAGATCGAAACATTGGCATGATAAAGAAAATGTTTAGAAATGATGAATGGTGGAGTGAGTGTGGTGTTCAATCCTTTAAAAAAAAGATAGTTCCTCCTCACAGTAAGATGTTTTGCAATGATCCGGATTTCGAGCCCTTAGCATGTAGAACTCCTTCAACCTGATAATGAGCTAAGGGCTCGAAATCCGGATCATTGCAAAAAAACTTACTGTGAGTAGGAACTATCTTTTTTTTTAAAAGGATTGAACACCACACTCACTCCATCATTCATCATTTCTACATAATTGTTATTACTCATTTTGTAGATGCAAAAGATTGCGTCAATTGCCAATGAAATTTTAATAAGATTTCAATCGGAACCTACCTCTTTGCCAAATTTTTCAAACCGAACACTCCCTCTCCCAATTTCACCATGCATTTTAAAAAGACAATGTTTTTCTAAAACCTACATCACATCAGACCGCAACTCACGATCTCCATATAATTTTATCATCAATCTTGTCTCTCACACTCTGGCTAATATGGAAGACTACTAAAAGTCATTAAAAGATTTTCAAAAATGTATTAGAAAATTTATTCTCATACTTGTTGATAAAAGCAACAGTAAACTTATGATGGAATATTTTATTCATTTTACAAAATGTGCTTCTCAGCATCTCCAATGCAATCAGTTCCTAAATCCGAACTATTCACCCTCTCACTCTTAAATACATTCTTTCTTATTTACTATTCATTCGGTGGTGGAATACTCAACATTCCTCTATCACCATTTTCACATATTACATAAATAATCTGATTGATGGGGTTACTCAATATTCTGCTATCGACCCTCTCACATTACACATTCATGCTCATAAATACTGTCACTCTCAATATCCACAAACAGAAACACAAGCGAGATATCTACACAGCTCTGTTTCCTCCAAAAATCGGAAATGAAGCCCAACTCACTAATGTAACTCACTAATTTTGGGTGGCATTCCTATTTTCTCTCTAACACTGGAACCAAAGAATGACACTCTTCAAGTATGTGGGGCGCATCGAGCAGCCACATAATCCATCCATGTATCAACTGCATATGGCTTATTCTAAGTTGGGTCAGGATTATCCCTCCTCAAGTGAATAAAACTATCCTTTTCAACTACTGATCCCTCCTCTTTTATTCAGCCCCTCCGAGGGCCACCCAATGACAGAGCTCTTAATATACGAGAGCTTTTCTGCTTATCTGGCTTCTGACTTCCATTTATTTTTAATTGTTGTTTAAATGTTAATTATTGTTTTAAACGTTTTTAATTTTTCACACAATATGTTTGTTTTTTTTAATTTCAAATGAGAGTTATTTTACTTTGGTAATAAATATCTAAATGCATTATTCCTCCTTCAAAAAAAGGTGATAAAAAAGATCTTTATTAATTTAAATAGGTTTACAGCATGTGTTCAGAAATAGGAGAAAATATATTGT
Source organism: Cimex lectularius (assembly GCF_000648675.2). NCBI lineage: Eukaryota > Metazoa > Arthropoda > Insecta > Hemiptera > Cimicidae > Cimex > Cimex lectularius. The sequence continues at coordinate 223,174 of NW_019392918.1, read as the reverse complement.
GAGTTGTCCCTACTCGGAACTGTCCCAATTATTAATCAAAGATACATATACCTATAATATAAAAATAGGAATAAAATAATAAAAAAGAGGAAGTAATTAAGAAACTAAAATCTTGAAAATAAAATAGACCTGTTTAATAAGGATAAAATAAAATTCGACCTTCTAGCTCCAAGCAAGTCTTGTGCACACCTGAGGCCCAAGGGCTGAGCCCCATTCGATCCTCAGGCAGGAGAGGGTATTGTAGTTGTCCCTCTCCCAATTGGTAGGCTGGCGATGACAATATATTTTAAATTGTAAAAGAATAAACGCACCTCCATAAAAGGCAGTTTAGCGATGTAGTTCAGAGCATCTTTATAATTCCTTTGATCTTCGATCTGTATCGTCAGATACCAATCATGGCGGGAGTGCTTTTCCGCTAAAAGAAGAGCATCCTCTGACGAGACATGCCGACATACATCGATAGCGACTTCCACATCAAAATCCACATCTCGATCTTTCGTCTGAACAAATAAAAACATTAAACAAATGATTACCAGTTTCTGGAACCAAAACAAGTACCATACCATTATGAATTCCTTGAGTAGTTGTGGTTTGTTGAGTTTTGTGTAGAAATTCAGGAGGAGTGTTGTGTGCCCACCATTTGCAACGCCTTCCTTATGAAGTGCTTGTAAATAAGTAGTAAGATTCTCTACTTGTTGGGAACCCATGTACTAGGGGGAAAATGTTAAATTGGTTTTACTTTTATAAAATGATTTATTCAATGTTGACCATTTACCTTTCTTATAACATATGATGGTTCTAATTTTCCTATTGTTTTAATGTACTGCTCTATAGCTCCTTTATGGTCACCTTTGCTATATAAGTAATCACCATACTGTCTGAAAATCTCCATTAAGCCATCTGAATCATATTGGTTGTATTTTGCAACCCTTAAAAATTACAACAAATATTGTATAAAATGGTTAACCAACGGGATTGGAAAAATTACTTTATCGCAACATCGTAAAGGTTCTTCTTGAATAGAAGAGTGAGTTTTGACTGTAAGTCTTTTTCAGCTATGATCGAAAGGCTGTTATCAGTTGAGAGGACATAAATAGAGCCCCATTCGACAATTACTGCCATTACATCAAACAGTTGAGAGTGGTACGCAGTTATATTGTTCAGCGTATCTAGAATGGTTATGAAATACGGAATTTGTCCGGCATCTCTGTAAATAAAATTTTTGTTTAGCTTGTTCAGGATTTTTTTTTAATACAATAAATTCAATATATGTGTATAAATAACTAACTGTTTATATGAATGTACCTAGATTGGTGTGCCTGGCCGAGTGTTAAATTGGTTTGAGAATCTTTTGAGATAATCACTAGATAACCACAAAACCACTGCAGTAGAAACTTCTCTCCATCTACTGCATAGCAAGGTCCTAGATTTCCATTCGTGTAACAAAACACTGCCTGTATACAGTAATTTATTATTTCAAAATTATATTTATTCATAAACTTTTTTTTTGTCACCGACATTGCAGAAAAAATATTTTATTAAATTTTTACCTTCTTGCGAGCAACAAAATAATGGTTTTCATCTTCATGTTCAGCAAGCACGGAGCATCTTAAAGAACAGCCAGCTTTATCATCAAGTGTGACCTAATTCAAATATTTGTATTTAATAAATTTAGGTAAAGATGTTTTCTAAATATTAAATTTTCATAATACTTACTTGTTTTTCCTTGTCTTTATGAGAGACATCAAACATCTCGGTTGAATTAACCGTAGAGGCATAAAGTAAGATGCTCTTCTTATTTTGGTACAAAGCAAGGCCTGTTAAGCTAGATGCCTGGTTTTGGCCACGCACTTGAAGAACTGTTTGTTTGATTGATCTCTCCCTCTTTACATCGCCTGAAACATTTTAAATTTAATAATCGTAGACAGAAAACTGAAACAATGTTGTATACCTCTGTACAGAAGGATGGAGCCATCATTGAAACCGACAGCCATCATTGTAACATTGTCAAATATCGTTAAGCAAGTCGGAACTACAGCATGGTTTGGAATGGATGCTTTAATAATTTTCAGACAAACAGGTACATCGTTTTTGTCGAGTTTTTCAACATGCCAAACCTTGACGAGTGGATTGATCCCTCCACCATCCTCCTATCAAAATAAAAACGACATTGCATTATTTTTGAAAGTTCAGAAATGTGTGTTGTACTTACACCTATTGTAACAAGATAGGGACAGGTTCGACTCTGCTCAGTGAGTGTCACACTAATGTTGTACACTCGGAATGTGCGTATCTCAAACGGCTTATTTACTATATGAACATTACCAGAGGAATCACCGAGTATGATGAGACCGTATCCACTGGCACATGAAGTAACTCGAGCTTTCTAAAATGAGAAAATTTTAACTCTTCTCAATAATTCTAATGACAAATACTGTAACACTTGTTTTTACCCCAACAGCTTCAGCTATTTTTCCACAGTCGGCGTTCTCCTTATAGTCAAAAAATGTGAGACGTCTCCTCTGAGAAAAGATAAAACAATCAAATAAAAATTATGGATTAAAAAAGATGACTGTGGTGACCAAGTGGTTAGGGTGTTAGACTTATATTTGCTACAATAATAGTTCAGGGTTTGAATTTTGATGTAGCTCATGGCATTTTAATTTAACAAACTATGAAAAAAAATATATTGTAAAATGGTTCTGTCCTCTCATTTATAACACCCAATGTTTTTTTCAACTCTCCTATATGACAGGAATTACTTTACTTGACTGATTTAAAAAGAAGAACTGCTAGCCTAATGCTAAGTTTATTATACAAATTTTCTAAAACGATCATTTTCATTTGTGATATATCTTCAAGGGGTCTGAGGAGTGATTCACTTGTAGCTTGGTCTTTTTTTATTGTTTTGGTCTACCTAGCCTAACTGATTTGGTCTATCCGTGTACATTGTCTACAGTCTTTCTTATTTAGTCTTTAACCCTTTTCACCTATTATATGCCTAATTGAGGGTTGATGCGGTACTCAATATTCTGCCATCGACCCTCTCACACTATACATTCACGCTTATAAATACATTCACTCAACACCACTAGGATACACAACAATATCAGCTCTACATACAGTAAAACAAGGAACAGGGGACCCACATACTCGCTGTTGTACTCAAGAACAATTCTCATATCCAATGGCATTCCTACGTGCTCTCTATATGGCGCCATGAAATTGCACCTTTCAATAATTTCCAATTTTTATGCATCGATGGTTGAGAAGAAAAACAGTTTTTTTAAAATTTTTTTTATTTTTTTTATTTATTGGCCTTATGATCTTGCATATTAGCCATAGTACGAATTCTTGTGTTCAAATTGGGGGTTATCGGGAAAAAAGGGCCAGAGGCGACGGTGGGAATCGAACCCACGACCGCGGCGTGAGAGTCTCTCATGCTAACCACTCGGCTACCGTGGTCCCGGTTAAAACAGTGTTAAAAGCAGGACTGTTTTGCGTAAAAATTGGAAATAACAAATAATAATAAACAGTTAACAATTAGTCAGGACACATCGAGCAACGTTTCTCTGCATATGGGAGCTTTGGCCCAAAAGTGTCTGTGTATGTGCCAAACTTTTATGGCCTGTCCCTAATTGCAAAAGGATGACTCTTCTTCTACAGGTCAGATCATCTAAGGACCACCTGCCACATTCTTTTAATCATCGTTTTTTTATTTCATGTGTCACCATGTGTCAGAGGGACAGATGGTGATAGTTAAGTCCAGAGGTTGGGACAAGGTTGTCCTCTTTTATAGTTACAGAAACAAATTAGTCAGTGGATTTCATTTCTCTTATTTTTTTATTATTTATACTCCATGTGGCCTAGCAGATGAACTAAATGTTCATGGTGTATGCATTAATAGCAAACAGAAATATAATTAGTATTCATTCTGTAAATAAAACAGTATTATCTACCTATTGATCTCTATTTTGACTTAATAAACTAAAATCTAGATCATAGAATAAATAAAATCAGTACACTCATTATCCACTCAAGTAAACATTTCTATCTTATAAAAAGGAACAAACAAAAATCCCAAATTCTCCAGTGAAACCAATGTTTGAAATTTGATCACAAAATTCGTACAATTCCATCATTCTAAATGATTTTCAGAAAATAAACTTTGCATCTGATTTCCCTCATAGTTTGACTGTTTTAGCCTTCATACTTCCTTGGTCTATTATGTTTATTAGCAGTATTAAGTCAGATCTCCTAAAACAGCAAGACAAGGGAAAGCAAAATTATGGAAAACAAACAAATTACATCACTTTGCAGACAAGTAGAAATAAAATTAAAACTACTAATTCGTTAGGATTAAAATGAGAACCACAGCTAGTGATGAAGTCAAGTTGTGATCTGTGAAAGTTGATGATTTCATAAGGGTATTCAAAATTAGACTGCTTACTTTAAAACGAAAGTCTAAAACATTTTAACATCTACTGCCATCCATAAATCTGACCACAACAGATACCACTAAGGAAGAAATCAATCCATTATAACAGGGTAAAATATGTAAAATAACTTCAGCTCAAAGGGACTTAGGAAAAACTCAAATCAAAACTATAAGTATTAAAAAACTTTCCTTTTGTGTTTACCAACTTGTTTTCACACTTTAAAACAAAAACGCAGTTCCTTAAAAGGCAATTTGATTATAAATACCTCTAAATAGGCCATCGTTTTGATCTATCGCCAAGTGCAAGTAAACATTAAAAAATTAATGATGGACTGTACACTGTCAGAGGAATCAAGTTTGATAACAGAATCAAGATAACAGTTCAGCATTGAAACCTCCCTGTAACGGCTATCACGGGTTGTCTCAATACTTCAATTACATCTTAATTTCAGTTACTTAAATAAAGATAAATCTGATTTTTTAACTGTTTTTTGTTTGTTCATTAATTAATTTGATCAAAATTAAAATTATTCTCCACCTTTTATTTTATAGTTAATTAAATAAATTGAATAATTGCTTATATTTTTAATTATAATTATTGTATTTTTTTAAATAAACAACTATTGCTAAATATAAATTTAACAATAATGAATTTTAAAATCTTATTGATTTAAATATTTGTAAAATAATAGATTAAATTTTAACTGAAATGTTTGGATTTGTTTAAAGTTGTGACGTTTTGTGTTGTTTGGCTTATCACACGTGGTCTTAGTGTGGCCTACGGGGAATTGATGTCTACAGTTTACAGTTACCCCTTGTAAGTTTCAGAGTTCAGAACTTCAGACTCAGTCACAGTTTTAAGCGAGAAAATTCTTCGATGGGCAAATCGTACAAGAAAAAGCTCAGGCAGGAGAGGGCCAAAGTGAAACTGAAGAAGTCTAAAGAAGCCAAGACGATACTGCCAAAAGGCCAGAATCTGACAGACACTAACTTCAAAGTGAAGAAGATAGTCATTAAAGATCAGATCAAAATCCATGACTCCAGCGAACTACTGTTCAGAAACAAATTGTCCGTTAAGGTATAGACTATATAGTTTCAAAAGTACCGTTTCTAGTGGTGGTAGAAAATGTAAGATCATTGAAACACCTGGGGTAATATTACACACACCACCAAACCTCGCCTGCTATCTATAAGATATGCCAGCACTATACTTCAGCATATTATATTGACTCATAGTCAAACAGTTCAGTAGTCTCTAGACAAAATTTAAGTAAACATAAAAAATACTATATCCACTTACAGGATGCCTGTAAGGTAATAAACCTATCACATGATCATTTTGATCTGGTACGTCCTCACTACTGGTCTTTAAGTTGCGTTTTGGCACTCTGTCGGTTTGTTATTATGTTCGTTTTCTCATTGTGAGATTTCCTCTCGAAACCAAAGGGGTGATGAACCTGCAACTGGCTCTTTTCAGATCATTCTGATCTGCTTGTGCCTGGCTTTATTTTGCTTTGTTAGACACTTTCCTATGTTTACCAACTGCATTTGTGTGCTTGCTTTATGGGTTTTTGCTATTTGGTTGCAGGAACTTCGCATATTCTCTTAATACATTACATAATTTTTTCGACCTGCAAATAATAATTTTTTACTTGTTATTATTTCTTTTTTTATATCCACCTTTTTCATTGAAATTTCAAGAGTGGATGGCTAAAATAAACTAAAATCCTGAACAATGTAATTGCAACAATAAATTGTGTTATGAGATTTCTTCTTGCGGTTCTGGAAATCCTTGTGGTGGACTTTTCAGACCTTTCAGATAGACTTTTCAGATGCATTTGATATTTCACCACATGTTTGTTTGATGTGTTTTGATATTTGATTACAGCTCCTCTTTGACCACACTATTGTATAATTTTTCTTTTGCCCACGAGATTTTTTTAATAACAATTATAATAGGAACTTGGTTGTTTACAATTGTTTTAGACTGCATGTCCTAACAGTTTTGGTCAGATGAGTTTCAGCTGCTTACCATCTTCATTACTGGGATGTCAATATGTACAATATAAATAATATGTGTGTATGATATGTGCTGTTGTAATTACTTTAATTTATTCTTGAGGCCTGCGGAGTGATTAATCAATAAATCAAATAACAGTTTGATCATTGCAGATTATTCCCGTTTGCCTACTCTTCTGTTTTAGTCTGTTAGCAATAAGACATATTTAGTAGTGAATTAGTAAAGTTTAAAGAAAGTGCACAGACCAACCACTAACATCCACCAACTTCAAGAGTCTTAATATCTTAAATAAATTATATCCTAAATATCTTAAAATAGTGTGAATATATATATATATNTCGCATAACACCTTGGATTTGGGCTGGAGAGTGGGACCAGGATAAGGTGTGGGGTGGGAAGAGGGGTAGGTGTTGGGTTTAGGATTAGGAGGTGTCAGGTCCAGCTCCTGTCCCTCCATACCCCTCTTTCCGTTTGTTAGTTAACAGGGTACACCCGCATAAGCTTCGTGAAGGTGGAAAGTCGGAGTTGGGTATTAGAGGCTATTGGAGGCGCATAGTACCCGTTCGTACCCCTATTTACTTAAGTAATTTTTTTCTTTGTTTTCTTAGCTTTGCTTTTATATTGTTATATTTTTTTATATATTGTATATTTCTTCATTTAAACAGTTTTATAAATTGGATTAATTCCATAAAATATATTATTATTATTTCCAGTCATTTTGATCTGTCAGATGGGTTTTGACTTTTTATGATTTTCAGTGGAGAATCATAAATGAAGGGTTTTAATTTATTGTAATTTGCCTTTCTCATACTGTGACCATGATTCTGTGGTTACTGAAGATGTACTGAAATGTGTCTAACAGTGTAAATTAATGAGAACCAGTGGACTAGAATAATCAGAGATGACCAGACTGAAGGTGCTGATTTCAAGGAGAAATCTCGGAACATTGAAACAAAATTAAAAAATTTAAAAATGATATATTTATGCATAGATGTATTTTTCTTTGTTTTTCCTTCTTGCAATGCTGCCTAACCACTATTGATATTGAAAAGCTGAAACAAATCTGACAGACTAAACTAGCAAAATTATTAATAATGATGACGCTTAAGACATTGCGAGTTTTCCTCATGTGGTCTATGGGGTGATGAAGTTGTACTTTTGTCATATACAAATATTTTTGCCTGTCTGCCTAAACTCGGTACTATGAACTGCTAGATATGTTTTAACCCATGACGAGAAGCCGAAACACATCTGACAGGCCTAAAAAGTGAGGATAGGTAGACCAAAAGATCAGAACCCAATAAACTTAAGAAAAAGTGTCACTTTCAGATTTAAGTTTATTTTCTCACAAAAAGTGTATGACTTCAAATGTGTTGTAATTTGTATTTTCCAGGAATTGATTTCTAGGCTAAGGCACCATAATGCGAGCATAAAAGTCGAAGCGCTTGAAGGCCTCAAACATCTAGTCACCATGATGCCTGCCGAGAAGTTTGACATGGAATTTATGGCACTGACCGAAGCGATCATGAAGCTTGTCTTGTCGGAATCGAGTGACGTTCGGAAGGGTGCGAATAAACTTCTTGGATTGGTTTTTTCCAAGTTGGGCATCAGCAATAGAATGACCGTGTACCACATGATCAACTCATACCTAATTTGTGGACTGACTCACATAGATAAAAATATACGCGAAGACTCTTTGCAATTCCTAGACACCTGTCTCAAATTCGGGTCGGAGCTGTTTGCAAACTATGCTTTTCAGGTTATATTTATCTTTCTGGATCTGGTGTCAGAAAGGTCGGAGGATTCTCGGACTCTTTTACTCAACCTCGACTCACGGAAAGGGTCCAAGGTGTGGAGAGCGAAGGTCTTACAACGAATTCTCATGCTGCTGTCAGTATTACTAAAGCATCATAAAGGTAAACATGTTTCTTTTTGCTTTTCCTCGATATCAGATTTAAAATATCAAATATTTTTCAGACTATAACAATACATGCGAAAAATTATCTATGAAAGTTCATCGGTCCATAACTGTCAAGGACATTAAGAGTAGCTGGATTCCTTTATTTACTCCAATCAACCTGCATTTTGATTCACCTCTATTAGGAAATATGCTGAATAAAAATGTTAATCAAGATGTTTCAGTTGAAGTATGTTTTTGTGTACTATATTTATGCTGTTTTGAGTCTCATTGAGTTGAATTTTTTCAGGAATTGTATGATGCAATTATCCCTGTGATCTTCCAAATGTTTGTTGAAATCTGTCCTCCCAGCAGCATCTGTAAATCTAAGAACGATTTAAGTAAGATTTTTCAATCACATTATTTTATTATAATTGTTTATTTACAAATAGTGTGCATTTAATTAGTTCTTAGTGTGATATAAGGCTATTAATTGTAATGATAGGCTTTGTTTTTTTTCTTTTTTCAACAATTTTTATATTAATAAATCATATTAAAAAAATTGCTTGAAATTAATAATTGAAGCCCATACTATAAGAGAGATTTCCCTTTTCAGCAAGTGTTTCCAATGAAGATGCAATATTTTTAAGAACAATTACACAAATATTTGACACTCTATGGACGATGTGCGAAAGGAATGATCTGTCTGGTCAACAGGTAAGTGTTTAACAAAGAACAATTTTGGTTTATTTGTAAATTTATAAAAACAATGCAGATAAATAAACAAATATATTGCACCTAGAGTAATCTGTAGTTTGGCCATTTCCAATCATTTTTGGTCTGCCAGGCGATCTACTGATAAAGATGGCTAGAAGCCGAAATAAGTCTGACAGACCAAAGCTGTCAGAAATTACCAAACTACAAAGACAGTGTAGTTATAAAAATTTAATATGAGTTTGTCTTTTCTCTGATGACGCAAAATATTAAAATAGTGTTTCAATTTAACCACCATTTATTAATATTTTTCTTTATTTGAAATTGTTAAAAAAAAGTCTACTTTCACCATGTCAGGAGTTCCACATTCGCTTCATATATAAATTAAAATATAGTATTTTGCTTTTTCTATTAAGCTATGATATTTATATAATAAATTCTTCCCACAAGCAAACAGGTTCTATTCAAAGTAAGCCACAATTGTGAAGTTATACTACGATCATGCTATTTTAAAAACTGTTCATGAAAATCAACTTGTAATTACATTATTTTTATCATTAATTAACAAATTGTTCCCTTATATTTTACTGTTACGCAGAACAAGGATCTGAAACTGAAATATGGCAGTCTCTTAGTGAAGAATTTGATAGAAGGAAGGTTCCCGTACTACATCAACATGAACCAGGCTCGAAATCCAAATTCCCAGTTCTTAGAGAATGCTGAATTATCTTGCTTTTCACAAAACCTCCTTTTGGCAAAGCATACATTTTTCTTTGGGAACTTACAACATTGGGACTTAGTGATACCTTATTTGAAAAGTATGATCACTTTCTTTGGTATCATTCTCAGATTTTTTTCAACCATTTTGTTTTTAGCACTTTTTCGAAACAATGATAAATTAACTCAGAATGATCTGGCTTCGTTTTCCACGTGTGTTGAAAACATTTGCAGGCAGAAAGACTGCAGCGAACTCAAGTTTTTCCTGTCAAAGACTGTTACTACTGCTATCCAGGGCAAGGATCCATTTTCCCCATATTGTTTCAAGATTCTTTGCTCTCTTGCTCTTGATCCAAGCTTGGTTTTTATTCATAAGTGAGTTTATAGCCTTATCAAATGAAATTTCAATTATCTAAAGTGTGATAAAAATTTACAGGGATGAAAACTTTATAACTTGGCTTGAAACACTTCCTGACAAATTGACAAAAAAGAAAGTCACCTCATTCCAGGTTGAAACTATCTGCAAGATCGCCGTTCGTAACTTTGAAGCGTTCACCCTCTCCCTTAGCGGGCTCATAGAAGTCATCTTAGGTATTTTGGTGTACAGTTGACATTTTCAGTTTAAAGTTACGAACTTTTGAAATTTTTTACAGATAATCTACAAAAGCTGGAAATTGTGGGACATCCACAAGATTCAAAACTGCATGAAAAGGTGGCCAGCCTTTTATACTGGGTGGATTGGGATGACGAGTTAGCGACCGAATTGAAACATGCTGTTGAGAAAAATTACTGGGGAGATTCAATAACAAATTACATAAAAGGATTAATTATTTTAAAGTTAGTGAAGATTGCTTTCCAAAATTTTTTGTAAACAAATTAATTTTTTTTTTTTAATTTTTAGAGAAAGAAAACTGGCTGATTATTAGGAGAGAGAATATGGCAATATTAAAATATTATTCTTGTACTGTAAATAAAATTAAATTTCGTAAAAAAAAATAGTTTGTAGATTTTACAGATTATTAGTGAAATTTTCTTAACCCTTTCTTTGGATATTCACCACGTCTAACATTTTGACCAAAGCATAAAAATAAAATAATGACATGAATTATGTGTATAAACCATAAAATACTGGTTTAAAAAAAAACTTTTGGGGTAAACTAACAGTAACTTTTAAGAGATACTTGTGGTTGCAATGGTTAAGGCATTGACACAATGATTCATCATTGAAAGGGTCCTAGGTTCAAATCTCAGCGGCACTGAATTTGTTCACATGAAATAACCTGCAATTAATATAATAATAAAAAAATTAGCTTTTTGCTTAATATTTGTAAGAGTCAAGTGGACCACGAACTTATAAGAGTATTGTTACACAGTTGGTGTTCTCTTTGAGAAACCTGAACATGAGACATCTCTTCTGAAAAAAGAAAAAACAATTCAATAAAATTTTACTGATTAAAAAGACGAATTTATAGTCTGAGAAGTTTGTTTTTAAAAATCTTTAATCTTTAGAAACATTGTTTTCCTTTGTGATATATCTTGAGCTAGTAAACACCTTAGTTATCAAGATAAACACAAAGAACAGGAATTTTTTAATGTTTTATTCAATGTAAAATTAAGCTCATAGACCCCATAGTTTTCAATATAAATGCTAATTAGAAATAATATAAAGTTAAATGTGGAAGTATATACATATACATGTACAGAAGTGCAAAGTAAATGTTATATGAAAAACATTTTATTTTTTTAAAAACAATGAAAAAAATTAACTTAAATTATACATAATAAATGAAGATTTAACGAGTCTGCACTCTTGACTGTAGAATGAAGAAAAAGACGAATTAAAAATTGTAAGATTTGAAAGTTATTGGTTGAATGCATCATTCTGTCAATGAGAGTATTTTTTATTATAGTTTTAAATGGGCATACTTTTATTATAGTTGCAAATAGCTGTTCTTATTGAATGGGAAAGAATTCATCAGGATTTTATCAGAAATCTTTTCCAAGGAATGCAAAGATATTTGATGGACATGATGTGTGCCAGAGACGAAAAAGTTGTTTATTTTTTTTCTCAATATTTTTTTTTTTTTTTATAATTAGATAAATTTTCTTTTTAAATGCCTTTTTTTTACAAGTCTATTTTTGGTATGTAAAATATGAATAAACCTAAATACATTAAAATTTAAAGATGGTGAATTAATTTTGTCCATCTATGTATAATTACTTACCTACATTTTAATTATATTTTGCATTTACTTTGTTTTTCTGGTATTAGACTTCTAATCCTGTGTTTGTAATAAATAAATATTATGTGTTATTATCTCGAAAGAAACTAACAAATAAAAACATTGAATAAACATTACTTCAAAAACTAAAATAAAATGGAATTATTGCTATATTTTAGTGGTTGGAAACAAAAATCAAATTCTTTTGGAGGGGGACGCGCGAAAAGGTAGCAGTCTGTGAGGATGTACGATTGAGGAGGCAGACTGTGATCGGCTGTATCGTGTTATTTTATCGTCCAGGAACCGGCGTCACCATTTTGTTTTCAACTTTTCCTTTTCTTTCCTCACTTCTGTGATAAAATAAAAAGTGACAGGATTTCAAAAACCCGCATCGCCGGCCCTCACCGTCGTCTCGCAGCGTAACGCCAAAGTAAGTCCTCTCTGTGAAAACAATTCGAATTTATCCGATCCACGAACTCGCCGGTCCTTGTTATCGATTGCCGGCTTTAAATTTATACTCCTCTCATTGTTTTTTTTATCTGAGATATTTAAAATCCTTGTGAGAATATTTTAATAATAAAAAGGTCAATTACGTCTCAACCGAAACTGTTTCTCATCTATAAAAAAAAAAAGGAATATAACTCAAGATATTCGTCTAAAACGGGAAACCTGAAAACTCCTGGTTATTTATAACAATTTCTCGTCAAACCCTCCTTGTTATTTGTTAAAATTATTTATTAATTCGCCCAAACCCCGAGAAATATCGAGTACTCGGTGGGTGTGGATGTGACCATACTTTTATTTTTGTGTTTATGTTAATTTATAAGAATGGATGTAATTTATTAATGTGAAAGGATGAGGTAGCTTAACCCCGTCCCTAGGAATATCGAGTACTCTGTGGCAAGTGTGTGACCACTGGAGAGTAAAAGTAAGTATTTGGACTTTCACACGGCAGGGTTGTCACTCCATGCTTCTGACCCTAGTGTCTTCACTAGGGAGTTTCCTACCCAGTTATATGTCTGGGTTGCTAGTATCCCTTGTAGCTACCCAGGAGATCGTCGCTTCCATACCAACGGGGGTTAGGCTTTGATGGGGGCTATTGACAGCTAGGTCATTTCAATCCCAAACCCATACAAACTATAATCTAGCCTAAAAGGATGTTTAGATCTGACGCTTGTATCCAGAAATATATGTCAAGTGCTTCAACTGTTGACATTGATAGAAATTATCAAAAATTTATGTAGTATGATAGTTCTCAATACTTTATATATATATATATATATACGGAGTGTCCCAGTTCCTTCTGACGAAACTCAGGAAATCGATTCTACTCTTCGTTTGGAGCAAAAAATGCCCAGGAGAAAATTATCAGAAAGTTCTCTATTTTTAAGATATTCGTCAATTAGGTTTTTTCAACTTTTCACTACCTTACCACAAAAAAACGCTTACAACTTCCAAAATGTTGAGACTACAACAAATCCAATTACACCATTTAAATTTTGTAATTTTGACATGTTCCAACTGATATTGGCTAACATTTTATGTCATTCAGATTATTGCAAAAAGAAGTATCTTACAGTAAATTTAGTGTTCTTTCAAATGGTGTAATTGGATTTGTTGTAGTCTCAACATTTTGGAAGTTGTAAGCGTTTTTATGTGGTAAGGTAGTGAAAAGTTGAAAAAACCTAAATTGACGAATATCTTCAAAATAGAGAAGTTTCCGAAAATTTTCTCCTGCATTTTTTGCTCCAAAGGAAGAGTAGAATCGATTCCCTGAGTTTCGTCAGAAGGAACTGGGATATCCTGTATTTATATTATTATTATTTTTTTATTTTTGTATTTATTTATTTATTTTTTTTTTTAATTTTTTTTTTTCCAGCGCATCCAACAGCTAGGTCATTTCAGCCCCGAGCATAAGTAAAATACTGCAACACACACTCAATACACAATCACACCAATAAATACATTCACACCTATATACATTGAAACTCATTCTGTTTGGTAGATGGAGTAACATGCAGAGGGATGGTGATGGCCTAGCTGTTTGTCAGGCCATAAACCTCCCACTTTATATGTGGGTGGGTGCGCGCACGCGTGTGGGTGCATGCATGCGTGTGTGTGTGTGTGTGTGTGTGTGTGTGTGTCTAGTTGATTTGTTTTTCAACATATATGTTTATATATATAAACATATATGTTTATATATATATATAATCTTTAATAGTTCTCATGCAATAACTCAGTTTTAATTGTGTTCACTGATTGCAGATGCCGGTGAGCAGCGTCTGTACGTTCAAGATATTCATTGGGAATCTTACCGACAGCATAAAGACCGAACACATAAAACCACTTTTTGAAAAATATGGGAAGGTTGTTGAATGTGACGTCGTTAAAAATTATGGATTTGTGGTGAGTATTTTAAATATTGGGTGTGTGAATGGGAGTATACGTTTCGACCAGTGGGCCTGGCATGATGATTCATTTCGACCAAAAAGTTCGCTCTGTTTCAACATAGGAAGTTTTTGAAAGGTTTTGACCCAGTACAGCACCTACCATAGTAACTATATGTGAATTTATCATGATGTAGAGAAATTCACATTAGCAAATCATTAGATTGTTGTGAGTCCTTAACCTTCCCTACTGATTACAAGATCCATTATTGATCGCAAAGATGCACGGATGTACACAGAATACAGACATACAGTTCACAAAGACTATTGCACAGAAACTGGTGAAGAGCAGCTGACTGAAAGATCACACCTATATAATGGATCTGTAATGGTGGAAGGTAAGGTTGGGACATTCAGGACTTTATTTTAACAAGAGGACTTGCAACAACCAAAACCAAGTTTTGATACAAAGTTTAATTCCAGTACCTAATAAATATAAAATAAAGTCTACCACAAGTGAATACCGTCTACACAGTCTACCTACCCCCTAACTACCCCTACCCCACAGTGAATTGAAAGGAGGGTAAATCTGACGCTAGGAAGAATTAATGAAAAATCCTCGCCTGTATTGTCGTTTATCCTCCGACCTTTGCTCAATTTAGGCCTTAACCTTTCAATCGTAAATAAATTGTTATAACAAGCTGGGAAAGTACAACAAACAAGAAGGCTACAGTGCTTGGGGAACAAACCCTCACTTCTTAGTATCCATCATCACCTCCTGCTACCCCTGTTAGCTCTAGAGTGAGAAAAGCCCAATTGAAAGAGATTGTTTTATATAAATGATAAATAGTGAAGTGAGTATGTTGTTCAATCTTTTTAAAATGAGAGATTGTTTTGTTGTTATTTTTATTTATATACGCTCAGTTACATGAACTTGTGTACATACACATGCAGAATTGCGCCTATGATTTTTCCTAGAATCACACACTTTGGTGTTGACCTTGGTCCATACCACCATCGTATGGCTCAAGGGACACTCGACAAGTCTTTTAGCCCCTGCTTTGGGGCTTTGACCCAAAAGTAAGGGTCTATGTGTCAACCATATATGGACAATTTTGAGTCGGATTAGGATGACCCTTCTGTGGTTTAGATTCTCTGTGAGCCACATACTAATTGTGTTCTTGACTCACAAGAGCTTCTCAGACAACCTTGTCTACTGACCACCTTTTCTTTACCATTTTATTTATTTTTAAATAAAAGGTTAGTTTATTTCAAAAACATTTTTCTTTTTTTCTTTACGTTTTGGGCTGTTAATCACCCATCATCAGAAAAACCCTAGCAGTCTTACTTACTCTCCCATAGCAGTTTTATGATGTAATATACCTTCAATTGTCTCTCCTCAAAATAGGGCAATTTTTAGAGAAAGTGAGAAGACAAGGCCGACCAAGGGTTTCCTGAAGATGGCGAGAAAAAGCCTGAAATGTAGAGGATTTTTTTTTTTAAATAAACAAACCTTTAAAAAAAAAATTAAAAAAAAATGCTTGGAGAAACCATATTTAAAATCTCTTTTTAGGAAAAGGAAAAAGGAAACAATTGTGTATAGTTTTCATATGCATTTGGCTTGAAAAGAGATTGTTAAGAAAGGGGTAACTGATCCCAAAAGTCAAGTTTAGAATAAACTGTGGCATGTGCGACATGTGGACTGTGTAAAGAAAGTTTAAAAATTCAAACTTTTTAATTATGTAACAAATATGTTAAATCTTGTTTTGTCCAATAAGGGCCTATGTAACCAGAGTTCCTTACACCCTTTTTCCTGATTTATTCCAGCATATGGAAAATGAAGAGGCAGGTAGAGCAGCAATACAGAATTTGAACGGATCCATTGTCAATGATCAGCAGATGAAAGTAGAAGCAGCTACAAGTCGTAAAGGACCCAACACACCGACGACAAAGATATTTGTCGGCAACCTTAAAGAGGGTGTCAAAGCCTCTCAAGTCCGTGCCCTCTTCTCAAAATTTGGCACTGTCGTAGAATGTGACATTGTGAGGAATTATGGTTTTGTGGTAAGTTGTCATAAGAGTGTAATCGTATGACCTCTTACATTTGATTTCTTTCATCAAGCACATTTCATCTTCTGATGTTAACAACGTTATAAAAGAGCTCAATGGATATGATCTGGAAGGACAGCCAATCAAGGTTCAGGTTTCAACCAGCAGAGTCAGACAAAAACCAGGAATGGGCGATCCAGAACAGTGCTACAGGTTGGATTTAATATGTATCTTTCAAATCAATGCCATTTTATATATATGCCACACTAATTTTACTGTTTGATTATTATAGGTTGATAAAATGTATCTTTATCTTTGCATTCACTTAAATAAGACTAACGAAAACATTGCAAAACCCTGGGGGTTGATAAGATCTATACTGTAAATCCCCTTTAAAAATAAATACATAATAAAATAAATAAATAAAAATTTAAAAAAAACTTAAACCAACTGTTGAAGATAGCAACATATAGAGTGGTCAAGCTACTTTATTGGTTAAACTGGTGCTGATTTTTACTAAACATTTTGCTCTCTTATTATACTGTCCATTAAAAAAAAAGTTTTTTTAGCTTCAGTTATTCATTAAACAATAGGTTTATACATGGTAAAATTGGGAGAGAGAGTGTTTGGTTGAGAGAAATTGGCCAAAGAGGTAGGTTGCGATTGAAAGCTTATTAAAATTTCATTTGCGATTGGCGAATCTAAATCCCAAACATCTTTTTATCTACAAAATGAGTAATAACAGTAGAAATGATGAATGATGGAATGAGTGTTGTGTTCAATCCTTTTTAAAAAAGATAGTTCCTACTCACAGTAAGTTGTTTTGGAATGTCGCGTTGGCAGGGGTATCGGCGGGTTCACTTTTGCAATTCATGAGAGACGTGGTTGTAGAAATCCTTCAACCTCATGATGAACTAAGGGCTTAAAATCCGGACGTTGGAAAACAACTTACTGTATAAAAAGGCAGTGCAAGATCTAAATAAAGTTTAATTTTGAAATTATTATAAAACAAACATTCAGGTTTTATCATTTTTTTAAACAAAATAACTTTATGCTTGTAGGTGCGGCCGAGGTGGTCACTGGTCCAAGGAGTGTCCCAAATCTGCAGGGTAATTACTTTAAATAAATCAAATATCAGATCCTGAAATATGTCTTGTCAGTTTTGGCACAGCGATTTGTTCACAATGTTACAATGTAGTCAAGAACTTTTGCAGGTCGAATCAACGTCGTCTTGTTGTAACTAAAAAATTAACACTTTCGTTATGTATGTCGTTTAAGAACGATGAAGCAAGTCTCCATATGGAAGTGTTGTTCCAGAATGACAATGCTCTGCCTTTAAAAATCCCACATTTTTGTAGTGATTAGTATTACAAATTGTCGCTGTAGTGAAAGTGTTAAATGTGCAATTGTTTCCATATAAATGTAACACGTTTAGGGTAGGAGCCTCCAGCAAGGCAATTTTTTCCCTTAGTAAATAGTCTTAAAATTAATTATAAAATGGTATATATATAAATTTATATCTTTCATCTAAATTAGCATTTCCACCACCTAAGATGACATATAAGTTATGCAACCTACTTAACAACTAGTTTCCAATTACCCATTTTGTTTTTTTATTTTTAATGGTTATTATTTTTTGTTTTATAATTCAGCAACTTTAACAAGTAAAAGTTTTAAAAGGGAGTAAGTTTGAAATTTCTTATTAAAAACCAAAAAACAGACAGTTTCATAAAAAAGCCACTTAGGGATGGTTAATTTTAGTTGGTTTAACTGTTATACATTTAACTAAAATTATTAACAAAATATAATTACAAAAATAATCTATGTAGAATGGAGCTCTTTGAAGCACTGTGAATCAGTATAATTTTTCCGTCACATGCTGTCCAGTAGAAGCATGTTCTCACTTTCTTACCTTGCCCATCAACTCTTATGCTGCAATTTACACAAGTATTTTGTCCTTTTTGTCCCCCAGACATTGAAAGTAGAGGAGTAGGAAAATGAACTACAAGAGGACAAAGCTCTCTACGGATGTCATGTCATGTCACAATTAAAAAAAAAAAAAAAACAAGAAGCTATCCACGAGCAGCGTATGGTAGAGGTGAAAGGTCAACGTTTTGTACTGTACTACTGTACTTAACAAAAACTAATGTACAAAATTGAAAACCTAAAAATTGATGTGACTGTGATTATAATAACCAATTTTTTTAATTAATAGATTACTTACAATTTAAAGGAAGAAAATAATAAATTTTTAAACTTTTGGCGATTTTTCTGCAGAAAACCTCAAAATTATTTAGCATTTAATAGTCTATCCTTTAACACCTTTCAAAAGCAAAAAAGGTGTTAATTTTCTCAGGAATCAGTGGAGCTACACTTAAATGACACATCGCATATCATTTTAAAGTTGGTTTCACACAGAATGTAAAAACTGATTCAAATAGGGGAATAATAGCCAATAGAAAACTGTATGTCTGAACAATGGCATGGATCTCAAATAAGATCTGCTCCCCTGCATGCATTAAAAGAAAATGAAATATTTTACAATCCAAAGTACATCTTTAAACTCGTTTAAATGACAGACACAAGAGTACACTATGTAGGCTGAAAAAAAAGTCTGGCCAAAATGGCTTTAAAACCCACTTTAAAAAATTAACAGAAGACTAACCCAAACCATTGTAAACTATTTTAGTTTTTCAATCATTTCTGTAAGAATAAACAATTACTGGACTTGTGACAGGATCTGGTATAATTTGCATTTTTGTCAGATATTGATTATCCCGTGTTTCAGAAGACCTATGGGCCCAGATAGAGGTTTCCGAGATAGGCTGTTCGGGGGTCCGAGAGACCCTTATCCAATTCCACCACCACCACCTCCGTTCTTTAGAGACAGATTACTGTCAGACCATCTGAAGGATGATTACTATTTTGGTAGTTACGATAGGAGGTTTGATGACTTTGACAGATATGGACCACTTCCACGTAGTGAGACAAGGAGTCGGGAATACACCAGGGGACGGGATTCCTTGACTGCCTTGACTAGATCCACCACCGGTAGCTATGAAAGAAGTGATTATGAAATTTTTAGCAGGAGGTCACCAGATCCTAGTACACATTTCAGGTAAAGTTTCAATCTAAAATTGTTTTTATTTTCATACTGATTCACTTGATTTTACAGGAGAAGCTACAGTGACTATGGTTTTGATAGCTATGACAGTCATTCAAGGTAAGTCAATTTAATTGTTTGAAATCAATCCACTGTCTCCCAAATCGTTTTAAATTGTTTAAATTTTTTCTTTCTTATTTCTTCTCCTCGTCGCTTATACTGATTTAAACAGAAATAAATTAACAATTACATAAAATCGCTCAAAAGTATGAATTTATAACATGTATGAATTTTATTATAGATAGAGCCCATTCCTAAAGTGTCAAAACATTTCTACAAAAAATTGCTTTTATTGATTTAATTAATTAAAAAAATATATTACAACACAAAACAAAAATTATTTAACATTTTATTTAAATAGTGTCTTCTTCCAAATTTGCACTTTGCAAATGATAAAATTAACAGATTTACTTTTTACTCTTTATCTTTTCACTGTTGAACCGCCCTTGATCATGGTTCACATTTTTTTCACCTTCCAAATGCATTTTGCCAGTTCAAAAACATTCTCTTAGCAAAATGTTGAAACAAGCAGCAAGATGATCAGGGACGATGAAACTGCGGTCAAATGTTCAACTCAGTCCAACTGTCAAAACTTCACGATTATTTTTCAACTTAAAACAACTATTTTTAACTTACTAATTCTTTTAATTATAAAGACTGATCTTTTAAAATTAAGTGCAACTGATAAAATTGATTTTTGGTCAGATTTTTTACTTTGAAAAGTTTTGTAATGGGTCCTTTTATTACAATATGCAATTTAGGTAAAAATCGAAGAGTAAAAGTAAAATTTGATTTGAAAAAGAATTTGTAAAAGTAAAAACTGCGATTCTAGCTCTGCTAAAAGGTGCCGTCACCCCAGTAGAAAAATCATTAGTTCAATAATTTCCTAACGAGAGATATATGTTTACATCGTTTATTTACTTCTGTTCAGAATGGGACCTCGTGGTGCTTCGCCGCGCCGTTACTCCCCTTACTGGAAGCTCAGTTCTCGTGATGACAGCCTCCCGGCATCTCGGCGGAATTAAATCTTATCATCCATTCTCTTAACCATGCGATGTATTAATTTCTATGTTTAGCCCGATAGAATAAACTTGATCATTTATATAATTTCTTTATATTAAACCTAGACATGGCAAGAATGCCAGTGCATTTTTCGTGTTTCGTGTTAATGACTTTATGTAAATATTTACATATTTTTACATTGCTTACTAACATGACAGGATTTTTTGTTTTCTTAATAAAAAAAAATATCGAGATAATTTTTGTAATGTCATGTTTTCATCATAAAAATAAATTTGATTTTACAAAAATTCCGTGTCTCCTATTATAATTACCCTCGTTTGGTGGATCAAGAAGCACCCCGAGATCGGATCGAGTTCACCCGTGTTCTGGAACCCTTCGGCCCGGTAATACGAATTTTCGCCACAGCCGTCACCACCTTCTTCGACTTCGAATCGCCGGCTCAAGGTAGGCAACTTTCGCTTGAATCGCTCAGACGTTCGTGACAGCGGGGTAATAGCAATTTATTACGGTCCCTGTATCGTGTTGCTGTCGAGGCGTAGCCCTATAACGCGATAGCTTAAATATTATGTAATTAAATGTAAAACAATATCCTCTGAGGGAATTTGATGTTTCAGTGGTTAGAACAACTGCCTCCTAATTGCCTTGTAGATTCTAACACCGACGCTCAGCCTCATGGCCCCTTTCCACCACCAAATATGTTTCCCCGGTACACATTTTCAGGTTAGTTATTTTTATTTTTCTTCTTTATTTATTTTCTTGTGTTTTCTTTTATTTCTTGTGAAAGTAAGTCTTCTAAGTGCATGTTATTACTACGTGAAATATATTTATCTGCCTCGGTCTCATGTCAAAATTCATCCTGGTGGGGGAGGTGTTTTATATATTTTTTCCTGATGCATGTAAGCGTAATGTTAATAATTAGATATTGTTCAATTCTAAATTATTTATATTTGCAATGAATTAAATTTAAATTTACCATTCATATATAGAAATAAATTTTATAAGCATAGGAGTATTAAATATTCATTATTTCTGATTGTTTGAAAAGTTAATAGAATCAAATTTAATGATTTATTAATATTAATTTACTATTTTAACCACTCAACACAAAAACCAGACACTCGTATTTTGTTGTTTATTTCAAACAATATGTATTTTTATCATTATATTAATTACAACATTTTTATTTTAATGTAAACCTAATTAAACAAGATCAGTTCAGGGCTCAAAGTGTTTGTCTTCTGTGTAATTGTGCCATTTTTATGTGTCGTGTTGAGAGTGCCTTATAAATGGGCTTTTTTTTTCAAAAACACTGGCTCCCCGATGGTTGATATAACCTCTGCTGTTGTGAACCTTCATAAAAAATATAAAAAACATATTACTTCTTTTGGCCTTGTGTAGGGCCTTAAGTCTCCTAGACATTGAGTAAATAATTGATCAGATTTCGTCTTGAGTAACAGAATCCTATTCTGCATCAAGAGCAATTGTAGAGCATTATCATACATTCATATGAAGTTGTCCCCAATAAATGGATCAAATGGGACCACAGCTTCCAGAAAAACTTCCTCAATGTACCTTAGTGCAGCCAAAGATCCATTCTGTTGGTAATCAGTTCAGTACATATATGAACATTAATTCCACCCTATACTAACTGTCTTTTTAAAGGCTGTGATTACATGGAACATGAAGCAAATTTCCACACATGGCCATAGCCATCTGATTATCATGGTCACCTTTCTACTTGATGCCTCTCCAGGAATAGAGACTAAGTATTTACTTTGGTGATTGATCAGTCATCTCAGTTTAAATATTTTTCTTTTCATTAGATAGATTGGGGGTGAGGCCTCATCTCCAATCTACCTAATGTAAAGAAAAATATTTAAGTAGAGATTAGACTATTCTCACAAAGCCTTCTGATGACTGTTTTAGAGCTCATCCTTACATTTTGGATCATTTGGAGTTGACTACCTATCAAGGAAGCTGTAGTTTCGTAGTGTGGTAAGAATAATAAAATGGTCGTCTCTTGCCATCATACATTGTGGTCAACCACTACCTTCTCTTCAATCGAGACCTCTAGTGGCCCATAAACAAATAAATACAAGTATCCAGTTTTTGTCTTCGAATGTATTTTATTACCGAAGAAAGAAATGATAAAATCTGTGAATATCAGAGCTGGCGGTATTATAGTTTAATAAATTATGCAAATATGCTGGCAAATAAGTAGAAAAACTAAGATTATTGAGATCTGGGAGAAGACAAACCTGTTTCATTGTCTCAGATCATCCTGATCTGCCTACCCTTGCCAATTTGGTCTGATGTATGCAATTTAATTGTTTACAAATGTGCAAAATTAGATTGCATTTGGTTGCAAAAAAGGCAAACCAGCAGGGTTAGGCAGATTGTTGTGAGTGGAAAGGCCAAAATAATTTATTTTCTTATGTTTACATGCATTTCATTGGAAAAGCTAAACTTGGCTTAAAAAAAATTCAATTGTGGACAACAAGATTGGAAGGCAAAGCAATGAGTATGTATTATGAACTAGGATTAGAAATTTTGTGTAAGAACATATATTAAATACTGGTAAATAAAAGCACCAAGGGCGTGCACTCGTATTTACCATGCTGGTGGTTCTGGATTCAAATCTCAACAAAGCTCATGTACTTTTATTTGAAAATAATTAGGAAAAAGTATTGTCAAGAGGTTCTGACCCCTTGCCATGATTATCAATGCATAATTAGACATTAAACCCTCATGATTAACATTGTCTGCAGTAATGGAGTTTTTCCTCCCCTTTTCTCTGAACATATTTAATCCCTTTTTTATTTCATTTATTATAGAAATAGTTGTCATTTTACATAGAATTTGAGCTATCTCTCTCCATTACAGTTTCATAAAAGTAAGTATTGGGAGTCAATTTATCATAACTTATTAAAATTGCATAGATTGGTGTATCTATAATAAAATATTTGACTTTCATTTGCAAAAATAACAATTACAAGTGCTAAGTATTTAATATTAATGTTTGACACTGATTAGATGTATTTAGAGGAATCCACAACCTTTGTTGCTCTCCCTATATTGAGAAGTGCAATTTTATAATTAAAATGCATTTTAATGGCTAAATTATATTTGTATCAAATAGAAATGCTTGATTTTTTTTCATATTTTACTTTCTCATTCTAAGGGTTTATAATATTCATTAGTTTTGATTTGCTTAGCACTTTCTTTGAGATAATTTATATTGCAGTCATGGCTCAGTATGCTGGTAGTGGGTACATAATCTGGTTAATAATAAAACACACCTTGTTTTTGTTCAGTATTATTTCCACTCTTTAATTTTAACCAAATTTTTGCTGCATTTTTCTTCTCTTTTTTCATTCGAAGTAGATGTATAAATGTTAATATTTTATTTTCAGGATTCTGATTATATTTAGACTAATATATTAATCTGTTTTATTTACATTTGTATTTACTTTAATGGTAATAAATCATCTACAAAAACATTTGTTTGCTTATCCCAAAAACTAAATATCCTAAATATTCCTTGTACCAATAGTTTAATCAAATACTTCAATATGGTAGTCAACAAGGCCGAGTGGTTGGTGTCTGACCATTCTAGCATTTTTGGGTTCAAATCCTGGTGTAACACATTGATTTTTAATTGAAAATAGTATTAAATATGTTTTGTTAAGTGGTTATATACGAATGGCAAAAAAAAAAAAAAAAAAAAAAAGTTCAACCATTGAAACCTGGGGAATTAAATTTCATTAGAGCCTAAATTCACCAACTAATCGGTGTGATATAGGTACAGAATGGGAGATACAATAGATCTCAAAAGGCACATTATATTGCTCTCTACACTCTAAACATCTTAGTTGATTAGAAATAAATATTCGTTGTTATTAGAAAAATAAATGTATTTTATGATTTAATGTAGTAGAGTGAAAGTATAGTTTCGAGTGTAGCAATGGTTTTATTTTCTTCCAAGTCAATTTAAAGTTTACTAGTGTTAAAAATGCCGCAATTTAATTTACTTATTGTAAAGAAATATTGTTAAAACGCGCACATACAGATTTCACATGATAATAAAAAAAAAATAAAACAAAGAAAGAAAATGACAGGGAATATGAGCAAGAGTAAGGGAAAAAGAACTATGGAACGACATTCTGAAAAAGAAAGAAAATGTTTAGGGGATGGGATGGGGTTCCCTAAGAGAATGTTTGTGAGTAGGAATGAGAGAAAAAAGCTACAGAGCAATATATTTTGAAAGAGAATGTGAGCAAGAGTAAAGGAAAAAAAACAACGATATATTGAGGGGTACATTTGGAAGTTTACTAGTGTTAAAATACTGTAATTTAATTAAATTATTATAAAGAAATGTTAAAATGTGTGCATACAATTCCAGATTGCACATGGCAATAAAAAGTTTAAAAAGATGGAAAGAAAAAGGGAGGGAAAGTTCATGAGCAAGAAAAAAAGCTATGGAATGATTTATTTTGAAAGAGAATGTTTATGAGTAGGAATAAAAGAAAGCTGCTATAGAACAATATATTTGGAAAGAGAATATGAGCAAGAGTAAGGGAAAAAAGAACAACAGAAAAATATATTGAGAGATAAAATTAGAAGTTTACAAGTGTTAAAAACGCTGTAATTTAATTTAATTATTATGAAGAAATGTTATAAAATGTGTGCATACAATTCCAGATTGCACATGATAATAAAAAGTTTTAAAAAATTGAAAGAAAGAAAAAGGCAGAGAATGTTCGTGTGTAGGAATGATGGAAAAAGAGCTATAGAACGATATATTGTGAAAAAGAATGAGAATGTTTGTAAGCATTAATGGTAGAAAAAAAGCTTCGGAACTATATATTGTGAAAAAGAAAGAGAACGTTCGTGAGCAGGAATTAGAGAAAAAGAGTTCCAGAACGATATATTTTGAAAGAGAATAGGAGCAAGAGAAAAGGAAAATAGAACTATAGAAGAATATGTCGAGAGGTAAATTTAGAAGTTTACTAGTGTTAAAAACGCTGCAATTTAATTTAATTATTATAAAGAAATGTTAAATTGTGCGCATACAATTCCAGATTGCGCATGATAATAAAAAGTAAAAAAAGTGCAATAAAAAGAAAAAGTGAACGGTCGAGAAAGGAAATAAACGTAGCGTATGGCGTAGTATCGATGATTTCAAGGTTAGACCCGTCTTCTATATTGAGGTTTTTATTCTTTAAAAATAAAATTTTGTTTTAAAAATATATATGTTTTTCTTGTTTATATGTTCTGGTAGTATTATGAAAGTAATTATTTTTAATTGATGTATATATGCAAAAGTGATGTTCGGTGGTCAGTCACCATCTTCAGTTTTCCGATTGAAAATAAATTTTAAATAATTAATTGTGTAGAGAATTTAATATTTTGGGTGTTTTTAAAAGGAAAATAGCTTGGAAAATGTATATTTTGTGTTTGGAGAATGTTGTGGGGCGGATCGTCTAGGTCGTGGACGTGTCCTGCGGGGCCCCCACTCGTCGCCGGCGTCGCCCACTCGTGAATCATCGCCCGTTCGGCGGACTCCATTTTCAAGTACAACCGAGGTTGCTCTTATTCGGTCCGCGCTTCTTCGCCCAACTTTGTGCCAGCAATCGAAGGTAAATTGACGTCGGTCCGCCGCCCACGGGAAAAAACTCGTCGTCCTCTCCCGGCGGCGTCGATCGTGCAATAACGCCCCCGCTTTCAACAGTTTTCCCATTCGCCTCCCCCCCCCGCGGAACCGTTTTTTTTTACTTATCCAGCCTTTCTCTCCACAGTTTCTCAGCCTTTCGTTGAAAAATGCCGGTGAGCAGCGTGGGGACTTTCAAGATATTCGTGGGCAACTTGGCCGACAATGCCGGCGCCCCGGACATCAAGCCGCATTTCGAAAAGTACGGCAAAGTCGTCGAGTGCGATGTCGTCAAGAACTATGGCTTTGTGGTAAGCGTTACTTCACAACCCAAACAATCACGACCATTTTCAAATCTATCATTCTCTTGCACATTCTTAGATAGTTCTCTACCTCTCGTTCTCTTACTCGTGCTCATACTCTCTTTTTTTACAATACATCTTTCTATAGCTCTTTATGCCTTACTCGTGCTCACATTTTTTTTCAATATATATCGTTCTGTAGCTTTTTTTATCTTCATTATAACTCGCAAATATTATCTTTCTTTTTCACACTATATCGTTCTACAGCTATTAACACAACCTATTACTTAAATAACTGTAAAGAGAAAAAATACAATAAAAGCTTATAACTAACTCAACATTAATAAAGAATAAAACACTATACTATACAACAATGAGAAAGCCAATAAAAACCTTATAAACAAAATAACATAAATATTTAATTTAACACCCAGTCAGTGTAATTATAACGACTAGGAATTATACAAAAAAAAAAAATAATAATATAGTAAATAATTATATTATTTTCACAGTATATCATTCAGGTTTTTTTGTGTCATTTTTCCTCACATTCTCTTTCGTTGTCACAATATTTTGTTCTGAAGCTTTTATATTTCATCATTAAAAAAAAAAATTCTTTTTTTAAACAATATATTGTTCTGAAGCATTTTTTAGTATCATTATAACTCGGAGACATTCTCTTTCTTTTTCACACAATATCATTCTACGGCTATTAAAAACCCATTTCTTAAGGAAAACATATACAAAAGTAAGGAGAAAAAATACAATAAAATCCTTATAACTAACTCAAAATTAATAAAGAATAAAATTCTTTACTATACATCAAAGAAAAATACAATAAAATCCTTATACAATAAAATAACATAAAGTTTATTGAACCTCTGTTTATATAATTATAATGACTAGGAATTATACAACATAAATAAATAATTATATTATTCACAAACATTCTCTTTTCAAAACAGTATTTTGTTCTAGAGGTATTTGTCTATCACTCATGCTCGCAAATTGAGATCATCTTCAGGGCTCAATAAAGATCGAAACGTTGGCACGATAAAGAAAATGTTTTTCTGAAACCTACATCACACCAGACCGCATCTCACGATTTCTGAATAATTTTTTTTTTTTAAATCTCACTCTTGCTTACAAACATTCTCTTTCATTGTCACAATGTATCGTTCTAAAGATGTTTTTATCTCATTCTTGCTCACAAACATTTTTTTACACTTGCACAATATATCGTTATTTTTCTGCTCAGTTTCTCATGCTTGCTCGCAAATATTATTTCCCTTTTACTTATATAACATATTGGTCTGTAGCTCTTTTTTTCTCACTCTTAAAACATTTTCATTCTCAATCTTGAATCTTCATCTAATTTCACACTCACATACACTCTTTCTTTTTTTCCTTGTCTCTTACTCACTCACCCTATACTCCTATACACATTTTTATATCTCCACTGCTTTCCTTTAATAAAATAATAATAATAAAACGTAAATATGTCAATCTGTGGACATATTTAATATAGTTTTGTAAGTTCTATATAGTTGTATGGATGGTTAAATCAGATATGTTTTTCATAATATAGGTCCTGATGATCGAAAGCTTGGCATTAGCAACTTAATTGCTTTCTTCTTCTTATGGCCTATACCTTGATCCCAGAGTGTTTGTAAATAATACATGGGAAACTTATAAACACACAAAATCCACAACTCGCACATATTATTTTCTGTGCTGCATTAAAAAAAAAAAGAACCTTCACTTATACCAAACATTTGACAGAAATTGAATAAAAACTTACCACTGACTAATGTGGGGAACACACTTACCCAATGCAACGAGATGACACTACCTGATGCCTTGCCTTGTAGAGTTGCCCATCTGTTCTACGTTAAGCACACGTCATGGACGTCACACACTATATCACAAAACAAACACCTCTTTTGCTTATAATCCATTATTATAAGCAAAACCAGGTAAGAAATTGTTAGTTATATTCATTCCATCAATAAATGGTACACCAGTGTTTTGATAAATTTTCTATCAAACCATCATAATTAAATAATTTTTATTAAAACTCAGGAATTTTTTATCTCATTTAATTTGGTTTACATTAAAATAAGCATGTTTTAATTAATATTAAAAAAAAAAAAAAAAACAGTTTGAAATAAACAATGACAAATATGAGTGTCCGGTTCTTTTGTCTTGGACACTACTGTATGAAAATCTGGACAGTAGGGAACTAGTTTGTGTAACGTAGAGCATGGGTAGCATTAGGCATATGTGCACCGTACTCGGGGTTAGTATAGTCTTATGAAAATTGGACATTGGATTGGCTTCTTAAAGGCTGACCATCAACATCTTGACTTGAATGTTTTCGTTGTTTTGAGATCTGTGGTTTGTAACTTGTAATTTATTCATCTCCTTCCTCTCCTGCCAGTTCTCGCTGTATTTGCCAAATTACCAATTACAGGCTAAAGAGGGAGAAAGAACAACAACATACTACAATACACATAACAACAAAAACATTACTACAATGTCCACCTATTAACGAATCAAACAAAGAATTTAGACAAACAAAATGACACAAATAAACACACCTGAACCATATTTACATAAAAGAGTTGTACAAACTATCCTCTTTGATAAATTATTCATAAAAAGTGTATTTTAAAGATCTCATGTCAGTTAACATTCTAACTTAATTATTTATAAAACTATCCACAACAAATTGAGTTTTTTTTATTTTTTTATAATTATTGTTCATAAAATTTCATTTAAATAGAGAAAATACTTGTAGGAAGGGGGTATTTTCGCTCAGGTGAAACATTTGCTTTTTTTCTAATTTCTTTGTCTAATTGTGTTAAAGATTGAAATCACATTTTAAGTGTGCTTGAAGGACAAAAATACATGTTTCTGCTGAAGAGGTAGCCAAGAGACCCCTCTCATATTCAACATAGTTTTGTTTGAAAATATATTGTTTGATAAAAATTTCTTCTCTTTAGCATATGGAAAGTGAAGAGTCTGGTAGGGATGCTATCCAGAACCTCAATGGCTACATCATCCATGGTCAGCCGATGAAGGTTGAGGCGGCAACAAGCCGTAAGGGGCCTAACACACCCACCACCAAGATCTTTGTCGGCAACCTTGCCGACGGCGTAAAGGCCGGCCAAGTTCGATCTCTTTTTTCCAAATTCGGCACTGTCGTCGAATGTGACATTGTACGTAACTACGGTTTTGTTGTAAGTATTTTAATTAATTTTAGATTTTTTTAACCACCCTGCTATGGAAAATTAAAATGGTCAACTTTCAAATGGACAGCATATTGACTCAAATGAAGTGAACAACTGCATCAAAGAACTGAACGGTTATGTACTCGAAGGTCAGCCTATGAAAGTTCAAGTTTCTACGAGTAGAGTAAGGCAGAGGCCTGGAATGGGAGATCCTGAGCAGTGTTACAGGTAAAAAAATAAACAAAATATAAAAGTATTTAGTAAAATTAAGATAACAAATTAACAGTTTAAATTCCAAATAGTCACATGGAAGATATGCAATTTAAGTCCATTGTCCCTGTTCCATCTTAGATCCAACTGTGTATGAAGGGATATTAGGGCCCCTTCCTGAAACTTGGGTTACTTTTTTCCAAACCTGGACCACTTAAAAGGGTCTGTTACGGAGTTCATGGTCAACAACAGATTATTTGAGTTAAATTTTTTCCTTTGTAGATTTTTGTTTATTAAGTCAAAATTGAAAGTTCCACTCCTCTCTTAAAAGCAGGGTTTCAAGTTTCAACATATTTTGTGTCGTAATTTCTGTTTTTATAATTATTAATAATAAAAATAGACATAGTAATGAACAAAGCAGAAAGGATGTCGAATCATTACTAAAAATAAAAACGCTTAATTTATTTTGGCTTAATAAACTAAAATCTAATTTTAAGTTTTATAAATGAGATCAATTTTTCTGTTTTATGGTTTTACATAAACAACCTTAATTGCTGAATTAGTAATAAAATTTCGTTTTTGCCTGACAAATTTTTAATATTTTTTCCTATTTCTTTTGTCTTCATTTTTTCTATGAAACACCAACTTTATTTATAATTATTCATTTTAGATGTGGCAAGGGTGGGCATTGGTCCAAGGAATGTCCTAAAGCAGGAGGGTGAGTTTTTGATTATATCTTATTATTTTCAACATTAAAAAATGGGTGAAATCCCAGATGTGTTTAGTTTTATATTGAAATTTGTTTAAATTATAAACATAACTAATGATTCCAATTTAAAGAAGACCAATGGGTCCTGACAGAATGGGATTCCGGGACCGAATGATGGGACCACGTGATTCTTATCCTCCACCACCACCACCATTTATCAGAGATAGGCTTCTTGGCGCAGAGCCTTTCGGAGGGAAAAAAGTGATTACCCCTTTATTTTTTCACATTAATTATTTATATCTATTTATTTTTTGTTCAATTTAATTTTGCCTTGTTTAGGATTCTTATTATGACCGTTATTATGATCGCCCAGTTAGAGGAGGGTTTGACGATGACAGGAGATATCCACCTCCCCCACCACCCATGGGTCGTGACCCTCTTCCACCACCTGGTCTCAGGCCGCCAAGAGACTTTATGCCTCCTCTGAGATCGAGGGAACCCATGGGCTCACCAAGCATGCGTTCCAGCTTTGACAGGTCTTCAGAATTTGGTATACGCGGCAGCGGTGGATTTGAGCGTTCCTCAGAATTTATGTTCAGCAGGAGATCCCCTGAGCCAAGCAGATTCAGGTATTTTTCCGTTAAGAATATTTTATTATTTTTTTGAACTTTTTTTTACCCCTTTCTCCTTTTGTCTGAGGTGTTGAAAATTCTATTATTTCATAATTTTTCTTGCAACACAATTTGACAAAATCATAAATGATTATAGATTCTTTATGATTTTCTACTAACAACACTTATTTTTATATTTTATTTAACTAAAGCTTAATCATTTTTTTCTAATTTATAGCGTAGTGTTTAACAACTCGTACCGATTTTAACTAATTCTAGTCATTTACGTTCGCATTTTTCTAATTTTATCCGGAAAAAAAGGACGATTTTTATTGACAAAATCTTTTGTTTGAAATATGGAAAAGTAAGCACTGGACAATCATTCTTTCTTTAATTTTGTGAGAAAAAAATATGCGTACCTGTTTTCTTCAGCTTTAATTCATTTCAGAATAAACACTTCTTTAACTGTGGTTCAATAGAAATATTTCAATCTGTTTAAGGAAAAAGAGAATTGTTTCAATTCGTTGATAAATTAATGTGATGTTCATCGTTGGTTTACTTTTGTTCAGAATGGGACCTCGTGGAGTATCGCCGCGCCGTTTCGCTCCTTACTGAAGATCGGCTCGGGACAACAACGTTACGGCAGCCATGTCACGTGTTTCGGTTTGGTTATAGACATTGGATTAGCAACATTAAGGATTTGAAGATATATTTACATAATTATACCTTAGTTATGATCGTCTTATTAAATGTAATCATTGTTTTAACATTCAGACTAATAGTTATATCAACTAGCGCGTTTTCAAAGAACGTGTACCTATTAAACAAAATCCAGAGCTTTTATTTTATCAGCCATTGTGTGTGCCGTAAAAATAATTGTGTCTCCATTCAAGATTATTTGAGCATTAAGAGAGGAAAAAGGATCATTTTGCTATTTTGTACTTTGCCAAACAGAAAATTTTTTATATGATGAATCACCACATGAGACGATTTTCGGGTCGGTCCGTGTTTACGGGAATAATATCCGGTAAATACGAATCCCCTTAAAAAAATGCTTCGGCTGACTACAACGGCTAATATAATCAACTTATATTTTTCACTCAACATAATTGCGTTTTGTATAAACTTACTATAATACTCCTGATTTCTAAGGAAATAAATTTGACATGTTAAGCAGTTTTTATGATATAACAACAGAAATCAGGTATTTTGTTTGTATTTAGGTTTTTTCATATACATATTCTTCTCATTGTAGGATGGTTTTAGTAGAAAGTTAATAGTTTTGCACCATAGAACTTTGCAATCAACATTTATCAAATTCTCTTAGATTTTTTGAGCATGAATTCGGTAAATTATATATATATATATATATATATACACACCAGATTTTTTTCTTAAATATTGTTTTATAATTATAAAAGCATTGCTCAATGCTTAAATTTCTTTTAGCAATATATATATATATTATAATTATCTATTAGCTAAAAAGTTGAATGTATTTCATTTTACTTTTTGGGAGTTTAATTTAAGGTAGTTTAGATTAAAAAGAAATTAATACCTTGACTTTTCTATTTATATAATGATGTCTGTGAGCAACGGCTCTTTGCTTAATAAAATATAAACCCATTTAAACCCACATGAAGAGTGTATGTTGTGTCTCAAAAAACCCCTTGAAAATCGTGTTCTTCCAGTAGGCTTAAAACTAAGAAAGAATGGCCTAGTCGGAAAACCGGTATCGAAAGCGTGTATGTCATGCATAGCTCTAAGTAAAACCGGGGCTTTCTCGAAGAAGATAAAGAAGAGGATCGGATCCCGCCAGTCGAAACGGTCGAACGAATGCGGCTTCAAGAAACTCGAGGAGACTTTCGGGTCTGTCTTAAATTAAACGGTTTTATATTTCGGCACGAGGTGAGTAGCACAAATGCTTTGTGATTTTTTTTCACATTAAAAAAATCCAGTTTTTGTTTTTTCGTTTCATTTTTAAAAAATTTCTTTTGTTTAAAAAAAAGAACCAAACTAATTTTCAAATTAAAGATAAGGATCAACCAGTGGTACTAGTATAAAGGGGAGTTTTAACTGCAATTTCACAGTTCTTTAAGTTCAGATACAAAATTAAGGACTGCATAGATCCTGGATAAAGGAACTAGTGAGAATTGGAAAAGTTTTCCTTAAATCCATTGAAAAGAACACATTCCTCCTTCCCTATTTATCCTAAGTAAAATACATTGGTGCTTTTATCATGGCCTGAGTTTTATAAATTGTTTAATGGTTTTGTTTATATAAATGTCTAATATGTTCATGTATTTGTAGGCATCAACTTCCAACAAATTTAACAGACCATCGCAAAAGTCCTAGGTGATAGTTTAAACAAATTTAAAAAAATCTTCATTAACTATTGTCACAAGCGTCTGGACCTATCTTTGAGATAGATATATATTCAAATGAAAAAAAAAAAAAATAGCAATTAGCATGCATCTTTTAGTGTTGAATATTGTTAACAATAAATGTTACAATGTAGGCAGCATGAAAGAGCGAGTTGTCAGGAATGTTTGCTGGGAGGGGTAGACTGGATGTTTGTGTTGTATGTCAAAGTTTGTGGTTATATCCACACCACTTCAAGAAATATATGAAACTTGCAGTTTTATGCAAGTACCCTGTTAGTTATTGGGTGTACATAAGTTTTTTCGGTTTTCAGGAAAAAATTAACTCTTAAAATATAAATTTATTTTATTTTTTATCCAAAACCAAATTTCATGTTTTCTGTCACATTTCGCCAATGTTCTGGAAGTAAAAAATATTATTTTTGTAAAAATTTGATGAGAAGAAATCCAAGTTTAATTTTCAGTGTTCTCGTTTAAAAATAACCCACCTTTTAAGTGGTCGTCTAGGGAGCAAAACATGTAAAACTCTGGGCATGGAGGGTGGGGTATTTGTTACTAGCATAATGCTACAATTTTACTCTACGAGAGAGTTCAGTGAGCCCTGGTGTTATGGTAAAATACATTGCATCTGTTCATCAGGGCTGCTGTTTTCCTTTCAAACCATAAGGGTTTGGTTGCATCGTAACAGTTGCCAATAAATTATTCCTTGAATAACACACCAAACATAATAGAGACGAGGGCAAATTCTGCTCTAGATGTCGACAGCGGCATTTCTCCCTTGCAAATAGTTCTTCGGCATTTTAACATTTTTGGAAAGGACCCCACTTCTCATCCCCAGTGACCAAGTAGGAAATAAAACTTTTCCATGTCCCTGAGAAATGTCTGATGTTAAAAGTTAATTTGCCCTCACCCTTCAATGCTGCTTGTTAGGTGTTCCATAGAGGTTTTGGTTTGTCTCTCTATTATGAAAACATCAGAACCACTGTTGTCTCACAAATTACTATATTATCACAGTAAATTGCACGTAAATTTTGGCAGACATCTGCCACTGTAAGCCCAAGATGAACTCGTATATCAATGCCTCAAATGAATTTTATCTGCTTCCATGTAATATGTGAGGAGTTTATTCTAGCCTGACATAGGGATAATTATTCCTTTCTTAAAAATCACTTGGAAGGGGTTTTCCCACTCTTGAGATACTGGGTATGTTAAAGGATCAGCTCCTTTATAAGAGTGAAAGACAAAATTTGAAAAAACCGAAAAATCTTATGCACACACCCAATGTATCAACAACCAGGGTTGGTTGTAAAAGATTGTTGTACATCATCTTATTTCATTTTCAAAGTTAAGCTCCTTTTTCATAATTTTTCCTTTACAAGGTAATGAGCTTGCCATTCGGTCTTTCTTTCAACATGGTCTGCCAAATCCTCACTAGTATTGCACAAAACAAGTCGCTTAGTTCTGCCAAATTTGATCAATTTATTTGCTTCCGTAAATTCTTTGGTTGGACCCCCCCCCCCAAAAAAAAAAAAAAAATGTTTTATGGATGGAATCTGGCAACCTAAAAAACTATTAGAGTCCAGATTGAGAAGAATATAGTTTGAACTTATTCAAAACACAGTGCATGGTAAAAACACTAATCAAAATCTCATGGAGTATAATTACGAGCTGGTTTAAAATTGCTGTAGGTCTTTAGTCACTCAACTTGTAAAATCGACTGCTCCTTTTTAAATAAACCGTGATTCTAAAGAATGGATGTATTTTTGTGGGCTAAGAATAAAGCTATTGCTCTAATTTAAATTTAAAATCCTTTTTCATGCACTGACTTCTGTTGGGACCTAGTTAAACTATTGTTATCATGTAAAATGTTAAAATTAATTTAATTTATTTAGTTTGATTTAGAGTTTGTATTTTCTTTTTTCCATAGTTGGTAGATTATCATAGTTAATTTGAGTTAGTAGTCTTGATTTTGTTCTGTTTTTTACATCAACAAACCCATTCAAATCCATCAGGTTAAAAAATAGTTGGTAAAAATTTGAAATAATTATTAATAATAATAATTATAAATTCTTCATCTTCAAAAACCATTTTGTGTAAATATAATAAAGCTTTCTGCCATTCTGAATTAATGTAAATAATTACCTAAAAATGAGTTTTGATTTGAAATAAGCAATTTAAAGTACGATTGTATACAGTCGGGCTCCTCCACTTCAAATAACCGTACAATTTTATTTTCTTGGCATTATTTAATTACCAATCAAGATTCCACATAAGAGAAAATTAGGTCACAGATGATTAAATTTATTTATTTTTAACTATCCACTTATGGGGAAGTTCGTCTGTATTCAACTAATAAGAAAATTATAATTTTTGTTTTAAATTTATCTTCATTTGAATTTGTATATTTAATGCAATAATTCAAGTGGTGTGTACCTTGTTAATTAAATAGTAAATTGTCAATTATTTTATACTTAAAAGTGTTTATTTATCGATGAAAGTTAAAACAAAATAATTAAAAACAGCCTTTCAATTTATTATTTAAATTAGCAACAATTTTCATTTTCAAAAGAATCTGTTAAAAATGAAAAATTTTGTTCAAAAGGACTGTTTGCAGAAAAATTTCTGTAGCTGTTATTTTATTTCATCACATTTCTAGAACGAGATGTTTCAAAATGCTTTGTATTGCTCAATGATTGAACTCATTTGAATTTATAATAAATTTTGTGAAAAAAATTCTAACATAATAGCAGTAGTTATCAAATGAACCATTTTGTATTCAGTGGGAGTACATATTTTTAACTCGTAGCCAGCAGGCTTTCGTTTTAATACTTCAACCGTATTGGAAGTCCTAATCAGTTGTTTGGTCATTTCCTGTGGTCTTGTCCTGATAAAGCCCATACCCATTTAGGGTGCAAACTTTATTCGACAAAATATGTCAAGAGTAGGAAAGTTTATGATTTAATTCGCTCTCGTTAAAATAAGCTGCCATTATTCGTATTTTGCACCTGTCGAATTGCCCTAATTCTATGAAACACCTGCCACCTCCCTGCCTTATCTAAGCTGACGTTGAATTAGACAAGTATGTACTGTTCAATATTGAAAGCTTTTAATTTTTGTATTCTTTTAGTTTAAATAAAAAACTTTTAAGTTTTATCAAATAAGTTCATTTATTTATTTATTTTTAATTTAAGATTTTTGTTCCACATGTTACTTTTGCCTTTGAACAAGGGCAATTTGTCGGCTGTAAAATAAGTATCTTCTTTTTCTTTTTTCTAAATTGTTATAGATAATGGCACTGTGTTGTACTCGTTGTTTCGAGTTCTGTTTTGGATGGAAGCATCCAGAATCGAGGGCTTACCCAAAACCTGAAGCTTTGGAAAACCAAGCTATTAAAACAGTGAGGAGAATATCCAGGTATTGTATATAATTAAATAAAATTACACCAAGTTTTTATGTACTGCTTTCACAGTGTGGGTCAAACTGTAATTGATGAAAATGGTGAAGAAAAAGAAATACCGAGGCATTCGAATATTCTTAAATCTTTTAACGATGTGCCTGTTCCTTGGACGAGCACTACTTTATCCATTCAACCAGGTAACTATATTAAAAAAATTTAAATCTATTTGACACAAAGTCTAGAATTTTTACATATAGGTGTCACAAAAGAAGATGTGATGAATCGGATCAAAGCTCTTCCTACGATTGTGGAAAGCACACCAAAGCCTAAACAGAAAGGCTGGAGGAAAGCATTGTCAAAGAAAGACAGTTACTCCCCACTTAAGGCAAAAGATAAATCGGACAGCAGTGTCCGTCTTTCACTTTTTGCCCGTACGTCTAAAATAAAATTCATATGAAAATTATTTTTACAAAAAAAAAAATTCTTGTTAGCAGTCAGAAATGTAAGCAAGTCAACTGAAGTGATAAATTCGAAAGAAAACCTGAAAAAGGAGGAAAACAAGGCTAAGACATTATCATCTCTTAGAAGGGGCTCTTATGGAAGCTCACCCAATTTGTCTTCAGCTGAAGCCGTAATAATTTCACATTATTAACTTAATAAACATGAAAACTTGAACAGAAAGGCTAAATCATTAACCTCCCTCTCATTGCTGTCTTTGATTAATACAAATAAATTCTAGGTATCTGAAATCAGCACATCTACATCAAATTTCACATTGACCTCTCTAAGTTCAGACAAGTTTGAAAATAAATTACTACTTCCTTTAACGAAGCGCTGGCAACTTTCTCAGAGCATGGAGGTAAAGTTGGTTAAATTGTTTCTATCTTGGTAAGAAAAGTCACATTCTGACATTTTAGGATGTTAACAAAACTGAAACTGTTACTCCGGCAGAATTAGCAAAAAGGTACGGCCTGGACATTTCTCTTTACTCAGAGCCTTTGGACTACCCGTTGCTGAACCAAAAGTCTGTGGAAATTAAAAATTTGTATATAGCCAAGTCAGAGGGAGTGATTGACATGATAGTTTCCTATCATGACTCTGAACAATTGTATGTCTTTGTATTATTATTACTATTTATTAAAGAAGAGCCATATTAAAAAATATTTAATTTAATGTTTATTTTGAAGGTTGACAGTATTTATTAATCAGATCAAAGGACTGTCTGGTGTTGGACCTTCAAGAGAGGCATTTTCACCGATGCTAAAACTTACAGTTCTTGGTGAAAAGAAACAAGTGAAAAACGAGAAAAAAATTGCTCCCAATTTGAACCCCAATGTCAACCAATATTTTACATTTTACGTTAAAGACAAAGATTCTAAAACATTACGGTAAGGATAAATGGAAGTTAAATATATGCAAGTTAAAAAAAAAAAAAAAAAAAAAATAAGGGTATGTGTGTTTAGATCTTAAAACAAATATTACCAGCATGAAGTAAAAAATCTGCAAAATGGCAAATAATGTAAATATATGCCATCATTTTCTATGACTTGAAACCATCTTGGTACCAGACTAGATTCTAATTAGAAGCAAAAAATTCATTTAAAAAATATATGCCATAAACCAGGTTGTTGGGTTGAAAATTCAACTAATTTGGTTTTGAGGATGTTAATCTGTTGTGTTGTCATATTGTAGATCAATTTAGGATATAATTGACATGATTCAGGACATTTGTAGGCTAAAATTGGACAAGCTAGGTCTTGCCAAAATACATAAAGTTCAGATAGATTGCCTTCTATCCAGAAACAACTCAAAAGAACAATTAAGTGAAAAGTTCAACCAAACACCGTTTGAATGGCTTGTATTATACCTCTCAACGTCTAAGGTCCCACAAGCTTTAATCATGTAATAGCAACAAGAGAACATTTTCAACAACAGTTTTTGGGGGGAAGGGAAGTCAAAAATACAATAAACCAGTCAGGTAGTATTCAGACAATTTTATTTCCACACTAGACCGCTTTCAAGATAGTAATCTACAAACAAGGCAAGTCAGCCACATCTCTTAACTCTGGGGATGAGCAAGAGGGCAATTGATTGATTGAGCAACAAGAGGATAGCTTTCTGGATCCTAGATTTGGCTTGCTAGCTAAGTCCCTGACGGAATGTGGCTGATTTACTGAGTCCTTAGGTTGACTTGTGTCCTTGCTTTGGCTGACCAAGTTCATCATCCTGTCTGTTGCTTCCAAGACACTACTACATAGGGCTGCTCTTTGACAGTCGATTCGTTTTGGCCCTGGACAGTTGACACCATTATCTTTGACTGACCATGAGCCACTGACTGACTTGATAGGCCCCTTTTATACCAATTTCCCAACCACGGTAGAAAAGGAAAATCAAAACAGTTGTATCTGCCAGATGGTGATCTTCCTTCCTTAAATGAATTCTAGGTTTGTGGGAAAGGTGTGGGTGATCCGTCAGATGTACGATCTTATTTCCAACATGCGCTTGAAATTCCTCACACCTATTTTTTAACTTGTATTAACAACTATTCTTATCTTATGCTAAGGCAGGGATTGACTTACAATAATATAAAATAGCAAATTATCAATGTCAAGCTCATTTTTCCAATCATTGAATGGAATAGCTAGAAACTGAATACTCTTGATATCACACTTTTAAGTCACTATAATAATTAATTGTGTTGGCTTTATAACAACATTTAATTTTGTTTATTTATTTATTTTTTATTTCAAGAGTGTCCATCTTCAATTCAAATTTCTCAGGAAGGAATGATGCAATTGGTCATGGGCTTTTGAACTTGAAAGGAATTAAAGACGAACAGTCGATTACACTGAAGATCCAGAGACCTTCTTATGTGAGTTTCTTCACCTTTGCTTTAGTCAATGGAAAGACAATTTTTATGACAATTAAATCATTTCAGATTGGGAATTGTCCTGCAATGCTTAGCATGTCGTTTTGTTTCGAAGGGGGTGTATTTCATTTGACTTTGAACCAAATTTTCAACCTTGCTTCAAAATTCAGTAAGCTCTTTTTTTCAATAAACATTCTCTCTACAAATTACACACAATAAATAAACCATTTTTTAATTAATTAATTTTTATTATTATCATTTTTTATTGACATTTGCAGAAAAGTACAAACTCCAATCAAAAATGTCGCATTATAGCAGCTCGAAAAAAATCAAAGAAAAGGTGACCCCTCTGCCACCAATTGAGGACGAATCGAACGGCATCCATCTAAACCATTATATGAAGTTCAAGATCGACTCTTCGGGCCTGAGGCACGATTACATTCTCATTTCGATCAAGACGGTCGAACTGGCTATTTTCAAGAAGAATGAAAAGACAATTGGACGCTTCTACTTAGGGCCTGGATTTTACTACAAGGACAATACCTTGACCCCTTGGGGCAGAGCAATTCTCCATGGGGAAAAAGTCAATTATAGTTTCAAATTGTACTTGTGATTAAAGTATACTTCATATAATAATTCGGAATTATTTTGTTTTCAAACTGAATTATATGCAGATATATTTGATTTGCTTTAATAATATTATTCTTTTAATACATAATTTTAATTGCATTACTTAATTTTTTATATAATAAATTTTTTTTAGAATAACGATATAATTTTTATTTTTCTTATTATCTTGTGTCTTAAAGCAAACCCCTCAGAAACTACACTAAGAGAATTTACGAAGTAAAGAAACATTAGACTCAACTCTCTAGATTCTGAGGTCATGGGTTCGATTCCCACCATCGCTCCTGGTCCTTTTTTCAAACAACCCATCACTCAACTATATATGATGAAATAATCATTCAAATCATACTCTAGTTAAAACACAAACTCTTGAGGCTGTTTAAAAACACGACCAAAATATGAACAAATCGTTAGGGGAGTTTGCCTAAAATCTTGAAAGAGTTTATACTGACAAAAAATCCTCTTAAGATTGGGTATCTATTTAAGGCATATTGGCGTGTAAAAAAATAACAAAAATTAGTTACTGAATGCATCAAAAATCTCCAAAACCTGGGGAAATACAATAACCTGATATCTTGTGTACTAGGACAGGAAGGAATTTTGGGTAAAAAAAAGTAGACACTGGCCAGAGGGATAAACTGTAGAGGTGCTAGACAAAGTAAGCCCTAAAACGACGCTCACCATGACTGCAGACTTGCTGCTACAGTTAAAGAGGAGTGACTGTACCAGTCACTTACATCTGAGAAAACATTTACACAACATGAGCAGATTCAATGATCTTGTTTGAAAGTTAAGGTATGAGGCGGAAAACAGTCACCCATATAATCTTCAAATGTGAAGCAATCTCTTAATGGAGACGACCTGGGATAAAAAGAAAACCCAGGGAATGGAGTTGCAGCAACAACAGTCACTGTCCTAGTACACCTTAAGGGAAGGATCGAGTCGATTGCACTGAACTAAGGAAGTAGGACAATAAGCTAGAAGCTGTAGTGCTTGGCGATCAAAAAAGCCCAACTTACTAATATCCTTCATCATATCTTGTGTTAATTTGATCTTCCGACCCTCAGTTACTCTCCCTTACACTGGGGGGGGGATTAATACATACTTCATTATCGTAAAAAAAAGTACATTATAAAAAGTTTCCAGTTTTCTTTTTATTCATCACTGTGCTCAATTTTACATGTAGATATAATCTAAGTCTTTGGAATGTCTAAAAAACCGGAAGAAGTAAGGAATTCTCTATTAAAACAGGAGTAAAGTAAGGCTGTATCCTAAACCCCCTGTTGTTTTCCTTTACCTTAATTTTAGAGTTTTAGTGGATGAACTAATGTTAGGCATTCCCAGAATAGCAATATGAAGGTGGAGCAGTCTTAAGCTTTTAGTATTCTTTCACTCTCTGGTAATATACATCTGGACACCTATTAATCCATTCTTAAGTATAAAAAATGAAATATGATATGAGTTTTATCACTTTTATAGTAATAATTCGAAGTTAAAGTGAAACTGGATAGCTGAAAATAGATGTGTAACTCATTTTACATTAAGCTAAAATTACTATTACTTAAAAATTAGCTTATTTCTAATTATTATTATTGTTATTTTTTTAACGAGGGTTCGCAACGCCTAAACCGTTGCGGCCACCGACGCCCCCTCTAATAATTGTTATAAATTAAATTGTTAAATTAACAATTTAAGTATCACAGTTTTGAGTGTTGCGTGTCCCAATAATGGAGAACTTTCAAC
This sequence comes from Cimex lectularius, assembly GCF_000648675.2. Classification (NCBI taxonomy): domain Eukaryota; kingdom Metazoa; phylum Arthropoda; class Insecta; order Hemiptera; family Cimicidae; genus Cimex; species Cimex lectularius. The sequence continues at coordinate 180,812 of NW_019392918.1, read as the reverse complement.
ATAGAGTTCTTCCAGCATCATGATTCATGATCAGCATCATGATGATTGTTGCGTTGCAGCAACCATTGGTGAAAATCATAACCTCCTTGTTCGAGCCTGTCAACAGGCAACTTCATGAGCACATGGTTGTTTATACTCACCTCTTTGTAATTTTCAAATGAAATAAGAAATCTGTTAACGGGGTAGGCATTTTCAAATTTAAATTTAACTTTTTATGATTTTATACTAACAAGATACAACAGAATCGGTGCGTTTGTCTGATATAATTCTTTAAAGATTTAATAGACAAATGTACAAGCTGGAGTTTTTATGGAATATAAGTGTAATTTGATAAGCAACATCTTTTTTTCAGGTAATTCGAGATGGTTCTTCTCAGTCCTGAGGAGAAGATTTACATTGTACATGGAATCGAGGCTAACATGAGGGTGGACGGAAGGGAGCAGCTTCAGTTCCGGCCGATCGAGGTCGAGACCGGACTCATGCCGAATTGCATGGGCTCAGCCAGAGTGCTTCTTGGTAAAACTGATTTAATCGCTTGCATCTCAGTGGACACGATAACACCGTTGGTAGAGAGGCCTGATGAGGGCAAATTGGAATTTTACATCCATTTCTCTGGCATCACCTCACCCGAATTTGAAGGCCGTAAGGGTGAGCAGAAATCGGATCAGATCTCGACTATATTTAACAAACTTTACTCTAGCGTGCGGCTCAATAGCCTGTGTATTGAACCGCGCCTTAAGAGCTGGAAGCTTAACATCGACGTGTGCGTTCTATCGCTTGATGGAAACCTTTATGATGCAGTGTCTTTTGCAACGAAAGCCGCTCTTTCTAGCACCAACATTCCGAATATGATTGTAACGAATGAAGACAAAGGTGAGAAAGAGTTCAAAATATCGGAAGACCCGTCTGATACCTGGGTGCCTGATATTTCTGACATTCCTTGCTTCATAACTGTCTCCAAAGTTGGTGAATCATTCATCGTTGATGCGACCAGCAACGAAGAACAGTGCACTACATTCAGCTGTGTTGTCGCTGTCACCGAATCAGGTTTGATTCAAGCGACTCTCAAAGTCGGCCCGGGAAGCCTTCAGCCTGGTACTTTCCTCACAGCCTTGAACCAAGCTGTCGAAACTGGCTTGATCATGAATAAAGAATTGAAATCTATTCTGGCAAAGGAGTCAGAAATCGCATACAGAGAAACTGTCGGGTTTCTCAATTGAAAATAATGTAAATCTTTAATTTTGTATATTAATTTCTTATTTTTGTAAATAAAAATCAATTTTACCCAGAATTTCATTTCTTTAGCACTTTAATAGTTAATACCTTTGTTTTAACCACTTCATTAACATGTTGGCTGCAAACAAGTGTCTGCCCAAGGATGTTTTTTGTTTTTAACTGTTCTTATTTACTTGTTTGGATATTTATAATAATTAGTTATATTCTTATATATTATACAATCATATTTTTTATGCTTCCTCATTGCGTTAAAATAGATATTGTATAAATAAAACAAAAAATTGATATAATCAACCCAGATGCGACCAGACTTGGTGAAGCCTTAAGGAGGGCTGGAATGACATGGTAATGTTAAACGAGCTGGGGAACTAATCCACTCCACCGTCCTCGTCTGGCTAACAATGTGTTGGTTGTTTATTCCACCATACCTTTACCAAGCTAAGTTCTTAGAACTTACATTGAGATATTGCCAGTTCTTGCCAACACTTCATTGTTGCTCCCTTCAGATTGTCCATGGTGGAATTGTATGCATTGCAACATGCACTCGAGGTGATTCAAGACAATGGTGGATCTGCTTACCTTGAATGCACTGACTAAGTAAATGCAGTAACATCTGTTTGTGATGTCCTCCATTGACCCTACGTTCATGTTCTTGTTGGAGAGACCATAAACTGGAGTGTTTCAGGAAACTGGTCCATATATCCGAACGCTGGTTTGGTGGGTAACAAAAAGGTGGCTAAGACCAGGACGTCTCAACCTCCGGATTTAGCCACCGCAATAAAAAAAAACTATTAGTGGCATTGTTGGTGGGATTGATTATCCCCCTCATTAAGAATAGGCCATGCAAGATTGACATACAGACACTTTTGGGCCAAAGCTCGCATATAGAGAAAGGTTTCTCAATGTTCAAATAATTGAAGTGTACCATGCTTTGGTTCCATATAGAGAACGTGTAGGAATGCCACCCTATATGAGAACTGTACTTGAGCACAGCAGCAAGTGTTGGGCCCTATTTTTTATAGTTTACAGTGCTGATAGTTTTGTGTCACCTAGAGTAAAGGTATTTATTAGCCTGAAAGAATAATGAATGTGTGAGGGCCAATCGGCAGAATATTGATTGATGGGTGATGTAGGAATTCCACATTACTTAGTAAGGGGATGAATGCAAATAAGAAAGCATGTAATTAAGTGTATGAGTGAATTTAATAATAATGCAGAGGTCTAACCCTGGAGGGGTAATTCTCAAGTCTTGCCATTAATTCGCTGTAAAATATAAAAGCTTTATTGCCGATGTACTGTGTACATAAATCAATAACTATTTTTGACTTTTATCCATTTCCTTTTGACCCCAAAAAGTAACCATTTTTTAATAACGAGATTTTACTGGTGTATTTTCAGGCAATGCTGCTAAATAAAAATTTGTTAAGTTTTGAATGTAAAATTCGCTGAAGGTTTTAATGTTTTAATCTCTCTGCTGATCTTCATAATTCTCCTCTGTTTCCACCTTGGAATGTAGTGCAATACCACAGAGCTGTTCAACAAAATGTCACAACTGGGTTTACTGGTCAAGGGGTAAAAAATACAAACAAATAAAGCTCTCCGAGGCATCTGTACTCGTAATCTGTAATGTAAACAAGAGACAAACAGTGCTGATTTTCACATGGTCCTTTACAAAATAGGCTTTAAATATATAAGTAAAATATTATTGTCATGTTTTCACTTAGAACCTTAAAACACTCAAACAGCAACAATGTCAAACACAATGACTTCAATGTTTGGTATTAGTTATCTTTGCAATCATGTAATTGACACTATACCATCAATATCAAGTATCTCATGCATATTAAGATGACTGGTTATGTTGAATGTTGTTTATTAAAAAATAAATATATATTAGAGTTGATGATGGTAAGTGATCCTGTACCGTTCATCATAAATAACTATTGTATATGTTTTGTAACCAATAAAACTTATTATTTTCGGAAAACACATTGTTGGAAGAGAAAAGTACAGTAGTGTTCATTATTTTTTTATTTGCTGAATTAATCCACACAATATTAAACAAACATAAAAACTAAACGTAAAATATAAAGATTCCATATTATGCTGAACTAATTGTGGCTGTTTGAGCATTAAGGCAGGTAAAAATAAACTGGTGATAACTAATATGTATAATTTATTAATTTTTGTAGGAAAAACAATAAAAATATAAAAGATAACGATAAAAATTTGATGTTTTACTTTTCTTTTACAGACATTAATCCATAACATTTTAAAATGAAGTATTAACAACTGGCTTTGATTGAAACCAATTTTGATTTAAAACTTTTTGTCAACTTTTACAAAATAGACAAAACTAAGATAATATGGCAACTTATTTAAAATATTAAAATTTATAATCTCAACCATGTAAGTAAAAACTCAGCCATAACTACATTATTTTATTATTAATTACTATTATTTACACCGATTATTACTGGGCAGTTTTTAAATAATACAGTTTTAAAAATACATTTTAACAGACCTCTCCAGTCTTTGTATTGAGATGCAAATTTTTTATTTATTTTTAATTTTTACAAAATTTACAGACTTCGTTCTGTTTTCTAGATACAAAACTAATGTAACTATTTCTCTTTGTTTTATTTGTTAATCTTCTATATTTACAAAATACCTCTTTTTTTAATCATTATTTTAGAAATTATGACCATAAATCTAATAGTTGCAAGAGGAAAATACACTTCTGGTTCAGTAACAGTAGCGTTTTGTTTTTTAAATTATTTTTTATTACATTCAGTCATTTCAAATTGCTTGCAAGGCATCTGCTAAAACCCTCAATACTGACAACAATCCGAATGTTTTCACGCATACATTTGCAATACTTTCCTCAAAAGAAGATTGAATGTGAGAATCAGGGAAGGAAGTGTAGTTCTAAGTTTCGATAAGAGCTGACTAGCTGAAAATTCTTAGATTTAGAAATACTAAAATACTTGTTTGAGTTTTAAATCAAAACCCTTGATCCATCAAGAATCGTTTACAATCAACTAATAATGGAGTGACCATCACTCAGTAACCGTGCTCATTCATAATAATCTTATGTAAGTTAATAATTAAGAAACTAGTAAAGATTAAAACAGTATCCAAGATTGATCCTTAGCAATCAATAATAACAAGTTGCAAATATACGATTGTTGTATAAATTTTTAAGTGATAGATTCAAAATTTTAACCCTCAACACTTAAAAAATATTCATTCATATATATATTCATTTATCTATATTTATGATCAAAAATTTTAAAATAGAAATACTTAAAAACTTTTTTTTAATGGTATTGAAATTAAATAAGATTGCACTATTCTTTGTCTGTTCAAATACAGGGAAACAGAATGCAGAAAAACAGAATTTATCACAGTTTTCAACTAGCAGAATATACAAAAATATTTACCCTAGAGAAATATTCAATGAGCCGTTCCTCGGGATTTACCAAAGGATTTAGTTTCAACTGAAAACTGTGAGAAGAAAAATAAAATCCTTTTATGTATTCTTTGAAGCTCAAAAGTTCTGCTGGCGCTTCCTTTTCTGGTCCATCGCATCTAGGATTGGCTGCCTCTTTGTCTGGTACAGTCGCCTCAGCTCATCTATCTCCCGTTCCATCTCTGAATCCAGAGTCGACATCCTGTGCTGAAGCTCTTCGTAACTCAGACATTTTAACTAAAATTAAATGAGAAAATTTAGTAAAAAAAAAATGAGTGGAAAGATTAAGCTTTTCATAACCTTTAATGATTAATATTGCTTCACAAAATTGATATTAAATCATATTTTCAACATTAATTCATTATCAATTGACTGCACTAACTTCTATTTTTTTTTTTTTTTTTTTTGAAAATTTAATTTCAATTCATTCTACATGGACGCTGTCCTATTATTAAAATTTGTTATTCGCTTCTATATTTAAAAACAAAAATGTATTTGGAGCTGCACTGAACAAAATAAAATTACTATTTCGGTGTCAATTTGATCAACAGATCATGATGATGTTAAATTTCACTGACAAAGGCTACAGGCATGGGATCTCTGATAATGACTTAACTAGATAGAAAAATGTAGTGACATGTTCAAGAATCAAGGTTGTAAGGAGAAAAAATATCAGTTTTTCTGCCTTTGTTATGCCTGTATTTCAAACTTATTCTATATAAGCAAATTTTATTAATATAATAATTTTTTTTAAAATCTAGGATAAAAAAAATAAGTAAGATTATATTAAATAAAATCATATAATAAAAAATTACTTTCTTGGATGAGTAGAGACTTTTCCCCCAGAAAATTAAACTATCGTTGTTTGTTGTATTCCTACTCCTGAACAAGAAGAAACAATAGTTTAATTTTCCGGAGAAAAAGGACCTCTCTTTCTTATTTACATACCATTCATTCAGTAAGAACAATGGAGTATTCAATATTCCTCCATCACCATTTCTCACCTATTATTAAATTAATCTAATTGAGAATCGATGGGGTACTCAATATACCAAGGGCCCTCTCACACTACACAATCACACCAATAAATATATTCACTCTCAACACATGCTAGGGACCCAAAACTATTAGTACTATTTACAATAAAACAGCCTTGTTTCTTCCAAGAATCGGAAGAAAGGACCCACATACTTGCTACCATGGTCAAGTACATTCTCACATTGGGTTGCATTCCTACGTGCTCCATATAGATATGAGCCAAGAAATTGCCCCCTTCAATTAGATGGCACAAATTGAGCAACCTTTCTCTACATAACGGACAAGTGGGCTTTGGCCCAAAAGTGTCTGTGTGTCAACCTTGTATGGCCTATTCTACCAGACCCTTCTTTTACGAGTCAGGTCCTCTGAAGGCTTCCTATCTACAGTGCTTTTGATAAACCACCAACACTGCCACTTTCTTTTAATCATGTTTTTTTATTATATTTTTAGCAGGGTGACCGGATTGTAGTGGTTAAGTCCGTAGGTTGGGACATCCTGGCCTATTCGTTACCTTTCAGCTCTATGTGTCCAGGTACCCAAGCAACAACCACAGTTTTGCTGAAACTTGCCAGTTCATAGTATTTCTCCAACAAGAACATGTTGATAGGATTGACTGAGGACCTGTCACAGTAACTACCCCGAGGGAGTCGATGCAGACGAGTAAGCAGAGCCACAACCCTCTCGAATCACCTTAAGCACATGCCAAATCACATAAAATTCTGCCGTGTAAACATTATTGTGCAGTGGGAGAGATCCCAATACACACCCTCACTGGTCATCTGTGAAGAAGAGATGAAATTTGGTGAATCTCGATGAAAGTTTCAACAACTTAGCTTTATGGTGAAACAGACGACGACTAAGATGGCGAGATCAATCTGGACAAGAATGGCTGGAAGGACCCAATGCGGAATTGGGTGTTACCCAGCTTGAGTACTGTTCCAAGAGTCATCCCTGCCCTTCCTAAGGCTTTGTCAAAGCATATTCCTAAGGGCCGTGTCCAGGTCTTAAGTTGCTCGTATATTCAGCTGTTCACGACGATTTGCAAAAGCATTTGCCCAGAATAGAACAGGGACTGCCGGATGAGGGTCTTTTGGTGTTTGTAACTGTTTATATTATTATTATGCAAGTCTTTATGACTAAATGTAAGATATTTAACATGATATAAACGTGTACTTTTAACATTTAATACAATCTTACTTACTATTTTTTTATCCTAGATATAAAAACTCAACTGATTTATTGCAATACGTCCAAAAAAGTACCTTTGAACATATTTTATTTAATATAATTCTGCTTATTCAAGTGCTAGATAAAAAACAAAAAACAAATTGGCTTATAATACAGAATAAGATTGAAATACATGCACAAAAAAGGCAGAAAAACATATTTAAAAAAAAATCAATTAATTTTTTCCTCAGTTCCAATGGGCATTAGCAAGAATAATTGGGCACGCAAATTCGGTGATACCACAATGGTAAATTTCCCTTGAAATTTACTAAAAAAATCTAAACATTATTTTGTTGTAAGTATATTTAAAAATAAATGTAAATAGACATTTCTTAGCCCCTTCATGGAATCAGTTTCTAGGAAAAATACTAGTAATAAAAAAAAGTATATTGGCTTACTCAGATCAGAATACAACAAATATAAAAGCGCAAAACCTAAAAACTTTTTACCTACGCTATAAAACTCATGCAATTTGATAAAACTTATAAAAATTAAAATAGTTACATCCTTGTACATGAATTGCAAACATATAATGAAATAACAAAAAGAAATGTACATACAAACTCAAAGTCGCCATCCATAAAAGCTGAATGGAACTTAAACTGATGTGAATCCGAAGGGTAAAGCGTTTCATCCCTCTGGCTCTGCTCAGTCATATTTACTACGGATGCCCGCCTTTCGTCTAAATCCTGTTATTAAAACAGCAATACAGCTACCAACAATCATATAAACAAAAAAACAAAAGGAAAAATTTCAAAAATATTATGGCATGCACTTTCTGAACATGCAAGTCATGCTTCGGTTAATAAATGCATTTTTTCTAATTAACTCCGTACCTGGGATATATGAGTCATTGACTGCACATCACCTTGCATCAGTTTTGCATTGACCTGACCATTCGCCTGTTTTAATAAGTTTAATTAATTAATGATTATGTTAATGAGGGACATTATATTTTTTTACAAAATCTTATAAAAAGCTTATTAATGATTTTTTAACCTCTAATTGAACTTCCACCAATTTATAACTTCACAAACACTCAATAGCAAATGAGTATTTTTGGTTATGTATATATAGGAAAAAAGTATTATAAGAATAGTTATCACCATCATTTTTTTCTCAATTTTTATTACAATACTTCTAAATTAATTGAGATTGGTTAGTTTTTCCTAGCAAATTGTTAAATATTAAACAACAATACCATTATACTCTCAGCTTCCTTTTTATCAAAGTGATCTAAGAACAGTGGTCTATATTTTTTTCCGGATTCCCCTGGGCCTGTGTCATGTCCTAAAACAGATTTTTTTTTACAATGATTACACTTATTTTTAAAACATCAGAGACAACATACTTTTCATTGTACTTTCATCTTCTGTGTCACTATTGATCACCATAGTGCCGAGACCTTCTGCTAGGGAGTTATTACCCTTGACAAGTGTCTTATCACTTTTTAATGTTCCATCGAGATCCCTATCCGGAACAAGGGTTGCACTATCGACATCATCGTAGTGAACAAGAGTACCACTGTTATTTCCTCCTTCATCATCCTGTAAAAATAAACGTAAGTAACCACAATTTAATGGATATTTTCTTCATGGCTTACAGAATCGGTCACAGCTTGTTTATGAAGAGCGGTATTTGCAGCGCTAATTCTTGAGTTTTGATTCTCCCTGATTTCCCTGGCCTCCAGAATCATTCCGTTGAGTATACTTGGAGGTTTGGCATTTCCTGAATTACAGTTTTTATTAGTATGCTTCCATAATCGATAATTATGTTTCATTACCTATAAATTCATGTTGTAGCATTTCCGTCGCAGTCGCCCTTTCTTCTGGGTTTTTAACTAGGCATCTGGAGACAAAATCGATGAATTCAGGACTCCACTGGTCAGGCTCTCGGAAAGAAGGAGGAGGTTTAGTCGGTATCATAAATATCGCACGCATCGGGTGGATATCACCATACGGGGGTTTTCCTTCAGCCATTTCCAAAGCCGTAATTCCTGCCAAACCAGACAGAATTCTATTAATGTTCCATAAGAAATGTGGAATCCAAAATCTTTACCTAAACTCCACATATCAGCAACACAATCATATCCAATTTCTTGAATAACTTCTGGCGCCATCCAAAACGGAGTTCCAATGACTGTATTTCGTTTTGCCATTGTGTCCTATTAAATTAAAATTGATAAACAAAAAGAAAATTAAATAACACAGACAAAAGAGAAGCAATCAACACGATAGAACAGAAAGATTTTGGACGTAATCCTGAAGAATATTTTTTTTTTAAATTGTTTTTAAAATCATTTAAACTTAATAAAATAATGTATTTAATTTATATTTAGAGCTTTTTTTGCTGTCACAATTCCCACTGGCTTAAAAAAAAAGTTTTTTATATAAGAGGTAAAATCTTTATCCTCAAATAATTTATTACAATTCAATTTTTTATTTAAATTTATTACTCGCAATTTGTTCAAAATGAGACCAAACAAGTACTTACAGTAAGCTGGCCTGCCACACCAAAATCTGCGAGTTTTGCATGCCCTTCTGTATTGAGTAAGATGTTGCCAGCTTTGATGTCTCGATGTATTTTCCTCCTTAGGTGAAGGTATTCTAGGCCTTTCAGTGTATCACAAAGAATCGTCGCTATTTCATCTTCAGTCAGTGTTTTCTTCCTAAGTCTCATTATGTCAGAAACAGACCCTGCTCCACAATATTCCATTACAATCTTTAACAGAAAAAAAGAGTTAAAATTAGAAAATTTTATTTGCGTATTAAATTTTATTTGTGTATTAAATTACCCAGAGATCAGTGTTTTTGAAATAAGATCCGTAATATTTAACAACATAAGGGCTATCACATTGTTGCATAATGGATATTTCTTTTATTATTTCTTGTAAATCCGTATCAACAGGTACTTGTTTAATGGCCAAAACCTGGCCGGACTCTTTATGCAAAGCTTTATAAACACTTCCATATGAGCTGAAAACATTACAGTTAAAGTATATGTCTTTTTGTTTTAAAATAATATAGGAAACTAATAATTACCCTTCTCCCAGTTTGCATATAATGTCAAACACTTCTTCAGGCTGCCTTGTTAAACTTTCTTCAGACAATTTTTTCAGCTCACTAGAGTACAATAAAAATCAAGTTATTATACAAAGAAATAAATTAAGTAAACTAAATGGCTAACTTAAAAATTTGCATTTTTTTAAATATCAGCTTTTATATTTAAGAGAGAGATGAGCAAGTGGCAAATTTTAGGATAGCTTAAGCCATAAGAGGAATCACAGCCATCTACACTCTTAAGATAAGCTAATCTTGTCTAGCTGATTGAATTCTATAGATGTTCTTTTACATTATTATTTTTTAACAAAATTGGGAGGTCCGGATAGCCCACGTGTAACATAGTCCAGGATTAAGAAATACTCCGAAGCACAAATGTCTATTTATTTATTTAACAAAATTAAAAAAAAAAAAAAAAAACCTAGGATAAAATGAATCTATACTGCGCCTCTCACCTTTTCTCCATAAACTTAAAATAAGAGAAAACTGTCAAGCAGATGCCACACAAACTTCAAGCTACTAATATGCATGACAGTTATGTTCTACGGGTTAGCCTATCTTACTAATTTCTTTAATATTTGGTACAAACTTTAATCTAAACAAAAATATTTAACCACCATCTTTGAACATCTCCTCCTTAAAAGACTAATTCCCGTATTCAACTGTGAAAATTTAATTCCAAACCATCAATTTGCATTCTGATCCTTCCATTCTACTGTTCACCAGTGCTTCAGAGTAGTCAACATGACATCCTCGGTTCTAGAAAACCAACAATATTGCTGAGCCATATTTGTATGTTACAGTACCCTTCAACAGAATGTGGCACCCCGGCCTCCTTCACAAGTCATAAATGTATCCTCCCTCACACCTACCATCTCATCCAGAAGACTTTCCTCTCAGATTGATTATTTAAAATGAGAATCAGATCGATTTTTCATCCGTCACACCAATCAAAGCTGGCATTCTACAAGGAAGTATCCTAGGTACAATACTCTATACCATATACACTGCTGACATACCTACACATCTAATCACATAACTTACAACCTATACGGACAAAACTACAATCCTATCTACACAATCCAATCAATCCACATCTGAACCTTATTACCGACTGGTGCACTCGGTGGTGTATCAGGTTGAACGAGAAAAAGCCAAGAAGTAACATTTATGATCAAACTGAAGAACATCAGAATACAAACAAGGTAAAATCTCTATCCAACCAAGTCTGCTATCTTACATAGCAGACGTACCCCATACAACATTAAAAAGACAACTTAACAAAAGATATGAACTACTCAGACACCTTCTGGGACTAAAATCAACACTAAGCATACAAAAAAACTAACCACTTACAAACAAAACATTCAAAAAACCCATTTGTGAAGGAGCTGATCCGAATACGCTTCCTCAATTTCCACCCTAAACTATCTCTCTACTCTAACCCACTAGCTCAAGCTCAAATTCAACGCCCCACCATTATAATCCTTCAAGTTGCCTAAAATTACAATACCCTTATGACTCCTATCTTACCCTCCTAACTAAATAAAAGAGTTCCAGCATTGGTTGGTTTCTCTCCCCTCTGTCTCCTAGTCTGGTAATAAATTATCTATTATGTCTATTTGTTCAGTGTATATTTATTTTGTACAGACAGCAACAAATAAAATTAATTTTAAACATATATCAAATTTTAATAACATTAAAAAAATAAGCGAATTTTAAAAGTAATAGATAAATCATAATTTTTAAATTGTTTTATCAAACAAATTCTTGTTAATTGCGTATTTTCTTCATTTTGTTAGTAAGTTTTATAGTGTAAGTGGTCTTTTTGACCTAAAGTTCTACTCGTAAGCTCGTGATTTTTGAGCAGAATGGGTTTTCCAGTTGTGTTTTCCTTCGAGTTGTTATGGCAAAGCAAGAAAATCGACCTTCTTGCTTTCATTAAATATGAATTCGACCGTTTTAACTTTAGCGCCGTTCCCTTTTTAATATTCAAGGGGGTGCTTATTCAAACTCTTTCACGTCCAATGGCCCTTTCTTCCTCGAGGGGGTATTTTTAGATACGGGTGAGAATCAAGCGTTCAGTTTCATAAGGAAACTAAATAACAAAAACCTTCCTTTGCACAAAATATAAATTGTATGCTTTCCTCTAAAGAGCTCAAGCCTGCAGTTGAGCAGTCTACCATCATTTTGGCCCGCTAGATCAAGCATTTCGGCTTCTCGTAGTTTTCAGTGGTAGGTTTGTGGGTTATTTTAACAGTTGTGTCCCTTATACATTAGGCATAACACACAGGCCGATCAAAACAGCAAGGATAAAAAGACAAAAATAATCGGAAATGACCAAAATATTAAATATAAACGAATGTTTAAATGTCCGAAATTCGCAACCTCGATCCTAAGAAATTGATGTTTATGTTTGAAAAGCTAAAACCGTATAATTTCCACAGATTTCTGCTATTTGATCGATTATCGCCTCAAAAAATAAAACAACACGTTTAAAGTAAAAAGAGAGGGATTGACAAGTAAAGATTAAATCCAAACAATTGCAGTGTTTTCATTTTTGATATACAAGCGTAAGTTTAACAGAAGCTTATTAACAAGAGCGAGATTTTCCGATAATCTAGCCTGCCTAGTCTTGCAGTTTTGTACGTCAATACGTTTTTGTGCGTAGCATCAAGGATATAAGCAGGGCGAGGAAGATGCACAGACTAAAACGATCAAGCTGCATTGTATTGCCTTACAATACAACCTGTCTATTAGATAATATTGAATCTTTAACACCTCTGCAATCACAAATCAATAAACAAATCTCTTAACTATTTATGTAATAAATGTCAGACGCCCTTTAGTTTAAAGCAATCCACAACTGAAAGTGTGTAAATGACCAAAACACGAACTTATTCTATTCTTAAATCATCTATTCCATGACAAACGTGACTCCGCTATGGAAAAGCTTCTGAACGTTTGTTGGGGTGAATTAATGAAAACTTCCACACTTATCAGTAGTCTAGGATCAAAGAAAAATGCTTTCTATGACAAAAAAATATGTTTATGTTTTTATTTAATCCTAAACCGTCGCATAGTTGGACAGTGACAGCCGATTCAATTATAGCAGCGTGTTGTTGACGTCAACAATTTTGACAAACGGACCTGATTTCATAACAACTTTTATCTTCGTAGGGGACAAGGATACAGATTGCAGCCTTGCAGTATTGATGTTACATACCAGAAGAATGAAGCCCGCTTCCTTTCCTCGCCATTAACTCTAACTATTTGTGTATCAAATACAATGTCAGGCGTGCTTTAACATTAACGACAACTAGGGTGGTGAAATGACCAAAACCCGGACTTATTCTCTTACGTCATCTATTCCATTATGAACGTGACTCCGGGTTATGGAAAAGCTTCTAAACGTTTGTGGACTATGAAAGGGTGAATTATAAGCCCCTAAAGACTTTCACACTTTTGAATAGTCAAGGATCAAAGAAAAATGCTTTCTATGACAAAATAAATGTTTGTTTTTAACTAATCCTGCACCGTTGCATAGTTGGACAGTGACAGCCGATTCAATTATAGCAGCGTGTTGTTGACGTCAATAATTTTGACCAACGGACTTGACTTCATAACAACTTTTATTTTCGTAGGGGCCAAGGATGCAGGCGTTGATCTGCATTGATGTAACATACCCAGTTGGACGAAGTCGTGCACGCCTCCTTTCCTTGCACGTGTCGCACGTCATCCCGGGGACGGAAACACCGAAGATGCCTCCTTTGGCGAAGATCAACGTCCCGTCGGAGTTCATCACCTCGCACTATTGACAACTCGCGCCTTTCCGTTGAACCGGGAACTCAAATATTTTTAGTCACATCCCAGAGCAATAAAAATGACGAGGGCGAAAGAACCGAACAAATCGGCGGCTCTCAGAATAGTAGTCGCAGGGTCGCCCCTTGGAACGGGCCCAATCAACCCAATCTGTTCCTATATTTTCTTGGCAAATGGATAAAAACACATTACTTTCTTTAAAAGGAAACGAAACTATCGCTTTTTGTCGATAGCACGAAACAATTACAGTATATGTGCCAATTTCATTATAAGTATATATTTTTTATATTTTAATTTAACTCATCACAAACTTTTTTTTTTTTTTTTAATCACAAACTTAATTGATTATTTACGCTTCAGTCAAAAAACGGGTCAAAGGACTTGCACTCTTCGCACTCTCGGGATGACTGGCCGTTCATTTTCACATGAAAGGTCCGCAATCTACCATTCTTGACTGCAAAATCACTTCCGCCAAAAGCCCACGGTAACGTTTTATCAAGCAGGATAGCGAACTCTTTGAGGATCGAGAGTTCTAGTATATGCTTCGTTGTGACTACCTGACATAATTTCAGCAGAATATTCAGGTTTTTCCCGTTTGAAACTACAGTGTTCTCTCCGTAATCCGAACTTCGGTCCTCCGAATATTCCAGTGCTCTTAATTGGAAAAAAATTCAAGAAGTTGAGAGTGAGTGAGAATGAATGAATATTATTTTATTAAAAAAAAAATCTGACAACATTTGGGTCGCGAATGACTTTTATTACAATTAACAAGAAACAAAGAGTGTGAGTGTGTGTGAGAGAGAGAATGAGAGCGAAAGAGAGATAAAAATCTGGCAAATTTGAGTCGTGGATGACTATTATTACAATTAACTATTATTAATTACGATTAAGAGTGAAAGTGAGTGTGTGTGGGCGTTTTTCTCCGTGTGTGAATGAATATTGTTTTGTTTAAAAAAAAAAACTAGCCTATTTAGGACGTGAACGACCTTTATTACAATTAACGAGAAACAAATAGTGTGAGTGAGTGTGAATGAATGAATATTGTTTTATAAAAAAAATGTACATGGAATAATAAATAACACACCTGGCCGGTTAATTATCAAAAATTTCAATAAATTTGTATTATTATTATCTATTTAGACAAATATATATTTTTTAGAAATAGAAAAATTCTCTCATTTTTATTTTTCCTATTATTTCTTCTTTCAGAAATAATTCTATAGATATCTACCTAGAGTTGAATTTGTTGTTTTTAAAAATCTTTATATAGAATAAACTTGTGCTATTAGACTTTAAGAATTTAATTCACAAACCGACTTTATTGAGAAAAAGATCAAATCTACATGTCAATTCAAAAAAATAAATAAGAGTTATTAAGCCCTGAATAAGGAGAAAATCTACGAAAGCTCGACAAAAGTGACTGTCTCGGTTGTTTGTAAATAACCGAAGACTTTACATCGGCCTTTTGTACAATTTTGACGAATTTTATTATCTCTCCCCCGTTCGACTGCGACGGAAGTGACTACAGAAAAATCGGCTTTAAATATGAAAAATCTAGAACATAAGAAAATTATCAGTAAGGAATATCGACCAGCATTTTTGGTTTAGATGTGAATCAGGAATGTGGTCCGATGAATATAAGTTTATATAAATTTGCCAAGCATATATCGCTTTCCTCTGGGCAAATTTATGAGGTAACTCGTTATTCTTTTTGTTTAAGAAAGAGGTGTTTTTAAAAAATTATTAAAGTTCTAAATGTTTCTTGTAAATAATTGTTATTTTAATGACGGTTTGATCACTCAGGTCCGCTTCTTCTCGTCGTGCTACACGACCGATGTTTAATTTATAATCAAATAGTTTAAAACGCTAAATTTTGTAAGAAAATCAAAAAATTTTCCAGCCTCGGCATTGCATAGTGCAAGACGCTACTTTGAATTTTTTTACTCCAAGTCCAAACGTTTACAAATAATTTTTTGACAACAATCTAGGTCTAAATAAACGTGGGAGTCCTTCCTCACTTTTTGTTTCCAATTCCTGCGTTTCCTGAAGAAGGGTGCCAAAGGACGTATTCCCTTATTTGTCTAGATAACGACACGAATATACGTTTGAAACTATTATTAATAGAGAAACTATTTAGGTTGTATGGAACCATTTTTCATGTAGGATGTAT
The DNA here is from genome assembly GCF_000648675.2 of Cimex lectularius. NCBI lineage: Eukaryota > Metazoa > Arthropoda > Insecta > Hemiptera > Cimicidae > Cimex > Cimex lectularius. The sequence goes on along the minus strand of NW_019392918.1, from coordinate 164,788 downwards.
TTTTTTTTTTTTTTTTTGCGAAGTGCGACAAATTAGTCATAACAAATGTTCGTGACATTGAAAATTTCCTTCAATAAAAATTAACTGATTATTTAAGTAATATAAAATTTAACTACCATAATTAATATGAATATCTTATATAAACAAGCATACTTCTTTTTAAATTACACTTTCCTAAAACGTCTTAACATGTTTTATGCTACCATAATTCATATGTGAATATTGGCCTAGAGGGGGAAAAAACGAGAGATGAAAATTGCAAAAAAATTGATAACTTTTCTAATATGCAATATTTTATTATTTCTAATAAATAAAAATATTTTAAAGAGAAACAAACTCAACTTGAATCCATAGGCTCCTAGTCTTTGCTATAATGAATAGCTCATCAGTTAATTTCTTTGAAAACATTTCAATTCTTGTGGAGGTGAATTGCATCACCTGCCGGTTTCTCCTTGAGCAACTCTTGTTAATTATTTGGCACATTTACGTTGACAACCACACAAACAAAACAGGGCAAACAAAAAGTTTGGACAACTCGACAATGATTGGGTAGAAATTTGTTTTCTTCCCTCAAGTGTACTAGTGTACATAAAGTGAGAGAGATGAATTCACTGTAAATAATTCTTGAGTAGGAAAAAAAATACATTTCAGGGTGCTACAATTTTCAACTACATATTCGTTCAATTTAACTCCCAACCGTGAACATACACCACTAATGCTTAGGTCTGATATCAGACAACACATGATACTGATGTGTATACATTAAATTTTGAAGAACAGGGACACAAACAATAAAATACAGGAGCTAAAAAAACTTACTTCAGGGGAAGAAATAAATCAATCAACACCAGTTGATTTAATTATTATAATTATTTGAGCACCATGGTATTTAATGTAATGTTTATATACTTTAACAACTCTGCAGTAGTTGCTGTCACATATCAATGTTAATTGAGCCACATCAATTTTTTAAATGTGGGTGTGATTTGTATCTTTTTTTTAATTAGATCAATTGTAGTTTGGTTGTTTCTGATCATCCTGGTTTCGATATCCACCACTGAAGATGAAGTAAGGCTGAAACGCATCTGACAGACCAGATCAGGAAGATCAGAACCAACCAAAATACAGGTTCATCATCCCTCAGACTCAAGAATAAATTTGTATTTATTGACTACCTCTATGCAAATATATCAGTGAAAAGTGCTTTTAGATTAAATTCCTAGGTGTTCTTCAGTGCTGTCTTGACTCTCAATGTTACTAAGGTTTCAGTCATAGAAGACGTTCCCATCTGCTTCTTGCAGGCACTGACAAATATTTTTCTTAGATTGCCTATTTTTCAGGTATTTCAATTTATCTTTCTACATTAGTTACAGGTAATCAACAGCTATCATAGTCAAAATAATAATAATAAATAATGTTTTGTTTACTTCCTTTATTTACTTTTGTACTGATTAATCCTATTTGCATATATTATGCCCTTCCATTCTGCTAAGCCTAAAGATCTCTTTCAGTTAATCTTTTTCCTTTGTTGATTTCGTCTGATATTATTCTTATTCTTAAATCTTTTTCAATGGTTCCAGTCAGGCATTTGAGTGAGTATGATAGCGTCAGGCTTCAATTCGCATGTGAATTGGATACTGGAAGATAAGGAACAAATTTTTTTTTACAGATGAGGTGAGAGTTGGCCTCAAATATTCAGATGGGCATAATTTCATATGGAGAAGCACAGGAGAAGGTACACCCAATGCCGTGTGGTTCCTCAGGTGGCATCCATGGTGGGTCAATGATGTTGTGCGGTGGCATTTCCTTAGACCTCGCACCAAATTGGTTGTTATGCAGGGTAGTTCCCTAACTTCACTGAGGTACTTACAAAACAATCGAAGAACATGCAGTGCCATTTGTCGCACATCGATGAGAGATTGTTGCTAATGCAGGATAATGCCAGGCCTCATAGAGCACAAATTGTGGATGACTACATGAATTAGGTTGGAAGTGAATGGATGGTATGACCAGCTCGAAGTCCAGATTTGAACCCAATCTAACCAATTTGGGGCTAACTTAAGCGGACTTACTTTTGACAGCGAAATCCAGGTCTGAATATTCTAGAATAGTAATAAACGGCTGTTCTTGATGAATGGGAAAAAATTTCTCAGAACTTTACCAGAAATCTTTTTTAAGAAATGCAGACTTCGGAGGCAAATGTATAGATGCCAAATGGTAGAAAGAAGCCTATGCAGTTATTGCCAAGAAGAAGAAGAACAAACAGTGGAACACATCTTCAGGTGGTGCGAAAACCTATGCAGGCTGATTCCTAATCTTGGAAGGGAAAAGGCGAGGCCTGAAGGGTACGGGGGCCCTTGAAAAAGCTTTGGGGTCTGGTAAAAGCCTTCAGCTTAATGAGGAACTCTAGATTAAAAAAAAATTGAAGATTTTTACAGACCAATACTGGTAGAGGTAAACCGGCCGGCTTCTGTCTAATCTAATCTATCTTAGACAAGTCAGATAGGATAATTCATATTGTTTTATATAATTGTTCTCTTTGTGTACATCTCTACTGTTCTAACAAAAATGCCATCAAATTTTTTCTTCTCTCCAGTAGATGGAAACAACTACAATTTGTAATGCTATCTATCTGTTTATTAAGTGTCGTAACAGAAATTTCTCCCTGTTTTTACTACACACGAAATTAACTCCCTTGTAATTGTCATTAATATTAGCATCTAATTGGATTGACCATTCTGTTTTACCGAAGAAGCTTTCGGGTGGCAATCAGAATTTTGGATTCAAACATAAACTCCACTAAATCACTGTACATATTTCTATTTTGTAGTTGTTATGATCAGTTTGATCAGCCAATCGTCTGATAGACGTATTTTAGCTTCTTGTAAGCAACCCGACTGCAGGTTTCTCATAGCACAGACCTCAAGAGAAAATCTCACCATGATATGTGTAAATACTGAGATCAATTTATCAACGTAAGACGAAATTAAAATACTGATAGATCTTGGAAAAGTTCAACGATACTACTAATCACTGTTTGAACAGCAAAAACTACAATGTAACTTTTAACAATTAAAAATAACGAGTAAAAATAAAAATTCTTTTCTCCAATTCATGACAATGGATGACTTAATTTCTAAATATAACACAGGAATGTTTATTTTTTATATATTTTCTCGAAATCCACCAAGGTATCGAGAACTATTCTTATCAATTGTTGATAAGTGGTTCGACTGTTGTTTGATAATAAAACGTTAGCACGACAAATGAAAGTCTAAGTTTGACAAATTACGAGACAGTAAATTATATATTTGTACTGATAATTAACAAATTATTTTAATAATAAAAAAATGTCAGGATTTGTTTGTTTTTATTGAAGAGACGAAGATGTCTTGTTTAAGGCTCGACGACTCCCAGCGGATGAAGATTTCAATTGATAATTTCCTTATTTTCAGAGAAGAGGAATCGTAAAAGAATTCCCACAGCCGGGCTTACCTTTTGGAAGACATATCTGCACTGAAGAATGAAGATCTGTCCGGGTTTTTTTTCGAGAATGAGAGGTGAAATAAAAAACTATTATCAACACAAATACGGAGCAAAAAAAGAAAAACCAGCCCTTTTAACCGTCCGTATTTACATTTTTGCCGGGCTGGTAGTGAAATTAAACACGATTAAAAATAAAGGTCGAGCCCCCCTAAAAAAATTAACGACTCGACTGAGAAGCTTGGTTAGGTTTCGGGCAAGGAATAATTTTCAATTCTCACCAGGCTACCACAAACAAAGACAAGAAATAAACCGGGAGGGTGGTAAAGGAATTATAGGAAAAAATGCCTTTCTTCAGAAATATTTTATAATAACAATTTACAAGGAAGTCAATTTTATTTTAGTCCTTTTTAAAAAACTTATTATTATAGAAAAAATAATCAACCTGATTGCAAAGTCAATCTAGAAACCTGTTACCAATCATGCGGTCTCGATCTTGAAACCTTCCACTGATAACAAATCCACCAAACAAAAATACACTATCCACAATAAAAAACAAACCGGGTACAACATAATAGAACAGATATTTAAAAAAGTCTTAAAATAACAATTTATCAGACTAAGAAGAAATGTTTTGGTTTTGGAGTAAAACAGGTTTTAGCAGAAACTTTCTCTTGAAAGGTAAGAAGTACCTGTATCTTAACTGCTGTTGAATGCTGCTTTAAATTTACATAAAAACAATTGATCTATATATGTTTCTTGTTTGTAATATTGTTCAGGATATTTCCTCCGATTGTACTGGTTTGGTTTTCCTCACTGGACATTTTCTCTGACAGTCAGGACGCACTTAAGCCCTTAGTCTCTTGCGAGATAAGGGTAAAAACTGTATGAAATTTGATGGAAGCCCTGGCAGAAGTCAGTACACCAATGTCCTGACCTTAGCATGGGTCCCTGGGCATTTGGGTCTGAGGCAATGTGAAAGTGGACATGGCCAAAAAAATAACCAATATCAATTCTCTAGGCCCCGAACCCTATTGTGGCCTAGCACAAAAAAGTGGGTCATAAGATTAAATAAAAGATGGTATATTGTCTTAGTGGTGAGCCTTCTTGAGGTTGGTGGGGTGATAAATCTGGAACTTGTTCTTTTGATATTATTTTGGTCTGTGAGATGCTTTATGTTTTTGTCTTCCTAGTTTAGTTTTGTCCACCACTGACCACGGGAAAATGCCAAAACACTTCCAATAGACCAATCTATAGGTATTTAATAAATTTAGGTGTACCAAAATTATTGGAAACTATTCAGAAATTGTGAGTCATCAACTAACGGTCACTAATCACCACACATTATTGGAAACATTTAACCATATAACCATAAAAATTTAACCATTTATACATATAATTATTTAGACAAAATTATTGGTTTATCCATCAGTGGTAAGAATCTATCATCAGGAAAAAATAAATTCTATGTTTTTCTTCGTTATTTGTTTTATTTGTTAAAATATGAAATTGTAAATGTTATTAGGTGCTATAATATGTCAAAGGTCGTCGATCGGGACTTGGTCCCCTCTTGCGACTGCTTTCAACACCAGGCCCAGCACCAAGCTCAGCTTGAGTTTCAGCAACGAGAAATCGGTAAGTGAGTCAAACAGCCTACTTCCTTCAATGTCGAAAATGCTTGAAAGAATCCTACATACTTATAAAATCATTCCTTCTCACCAAGTCGACTTCTGTCCTCATCATTCCACAATCCAACAAGATTTAAGAGTTGCTGACACTATCTCCTCTGCTCTAAAGAACAAATAATCTTTGCTTGTATGCATTTCTGAATGGGCAAGCTCTTGATAGGGTCTGGCATCCATGCATGCTTTATAAACTTAAACTCTTTGTACATACTCCTTATTACCTTATCCTGAAATCTTATCTAACTGCTTCTTCAGAGTAAAGTACAGGTAATGAGTTCTCAGAAGTCAGATAGATACAACCCGGCATCCCACAAGGGAGCATTCTTGGTCATATCTTTTATATTATATATACTCCCTACTTATACACCCTAAAACAACAAACCTGTGCATACGACAACGCAATTTTTGTCTTCTAACTTGAATCCCATCCAAGGTACCTCCAACTTCCTAAGACTGATGCAAAAGTGGGGGAGAATAGTGAATCAAGAAAAAAGTTCTCAGTGAATGTTCACATTGGAAAAACGGACTTGCCCTTCCATTGTACATCAACAACAAAGAGATACCAACTTCTATTCAAGTCAGATACTTAGGAATATACCTAGACAGCAGACTGACATGAAATTCCCATATAAGACTTAAGGGACAACAACTTAACAGAAGACTTGGACAACTATATAGACTTCTAGGGCTGAAAACCATCTTAACAGTCAACATATACTAACCTTATTCAAGATTTTTCTGCAACCACTTTGGACATGCGGAGTGGAATTGTGGGCTTCTGCCATCTAATATCCATTGCATCCAATCTTTCCAATCAAAAGTCCTCTGACAAATCATCAAAACTCCTTACTAAGTCACTAAACTCACTATGCACTATGACCTCAACATTTCTTTTGTCAATGAACTGATCCATTCCCGATTCCAAAAGTTTCCCACTGTGTCAATCCATCCTGACCCTACTGCTTGAGTCTTCCTTGCCTTTTAAACCCTCATGCTGAGTGGCCAGTGCTGATTACCTGGTTTCTCATGGAATGTGCCCTCAGGTGCAGTGCTGGAATTAGTGTTAGTGCAGTGACAGTGTGAGAAAAAAAGCATTTTGTGATCACATTGTAATATGTACTAATATATATATATATATATATATATATATATACTACTACTACTACTACTACTATATATATATAGTAGTAGTAGTAGTAGTAGTAGTAGTAGTAGTAGTATGTACTAATATATATAGCAGTAGTATGTACTAATATATATAGGGTACAAATAAAATAATTAAAAAATTACATTGTTATGATTGTTTTGTTTTCAAGGGTCTTTTTAGGAAAAGTGAGTTGAAGACATATGACGGTTTCTTCCTACTCAAAGAAAATGTTATTGCTGCAACGGACATCCTGGTCCAGGAGACTCTTGATTCAAAAAGGTCTGTTATATAAAATTGCCCATAACAATTTTTTATATCATTGATTTCATTATTATCACATTCATAATATATATGCTATAATTATTTGAGAACCAATGGAATAAATAGCTTTGTCATTTTGTGTTCAACATAATGCTACGTTTTTTAAAATATATGCTCAATCAGTTAAAATCTTCAAGAAGGAAGTAATGACATTTTAAATTCAATTAGTTTATACATTTCATTGTAAAGTTTTGCCTTGAGTTAAACTGGATTACTCAAAAGTGTAGATTGAATTTGTCCTTGTGTCTGGTAGTAATGACATGGGATAAGAGTTTTAAACTTGTCTCGGTGGTCACAGACAGTATTTATTTTTTTGTAGGCTATAACATCCAAGAACTGTTTAAATTTTGAGGAATAGCTGTCTATCTTTGTCCAAAAATCACTCACGAAGCTCTCTTTTGAAGTAGGAAAACCTTATGAAGTAGGCCCCCAGAATCTGCCATATCTAACATGGACATAAAAAGAGGCTGTTAGCAGATGAGACACAATTTCTGTAAGCCAAAACATGCAACAGTCAATTTACACACCAGGAAAAACAACAGCCAAAATGAAGGCTGTAGTGAGCTTCAATACCCAAAACCTCATGTTATCCACAATGTCCAATTGCTCACACGAAACATTAAGAAGGAATTTCAACATAACAAGTTCTTGTCCTGCAGATTACACATGATGATTTAGAATGATTGAAGTCAAACTTGTTAATAGCAAACCACTGGCTTGCACTATCAATTCTTTTAAAAACCATATAAAGGAATGAGCTTGATCCACGAAGTTGATATCATCAGTGCAGTTAGTTATGAAGCAATGGGAGGCACAAAGGTAGGAAAGGCAGGTCATTAACATAGAGCAGAAACAATAGTGGACCAAGTGTGGTTCCTTGAGACTCTTCCATATTATCATTCTTTATGGAAATCAACTGCCCAGGGCCAACTTCAAAATTAATATCAACTGTAGAGATGGTTAGTGATGTCTGTCTGTCCTCTTCAGTTATGAGCCAAACCATTGGAGTACTTAAGTACTCTTACACCATAAACCTTCAACTTAATGATAAGTATAACATGACAAACCAGGTCAAAAATTTTGTATGGATCCACGATGTTAAATATTTTTACAATGATTTCTGGTATTATGTACATGTATAAGGATTTTTTAAATCGTGTTTTTGTTTTCTGATTGCTATTTTATTATTTAGAACGAGGAAAATGGTGGATATTTTTGATGAACTTTCTGATACTCTATGTGGTGTCGCCGATCTCGCAGAATTTGTTCGTCTGGCACATCCTCAGCCACAATTTTCATATGCTGCTGAAAATGCTTGCATTGCTTTGAGCGGTTTGGTCGAAAAGTAAGAATTTCAAAATAAATAATAAAATTTGAAATTACACATTTTCTTTTCCTGCAGGTTAAACACCAATCGTGAACTTTACAATGCGTTAAGAGACACTGTGACAAATGGGGATAAAATGCCTACAACCACTGTCGATGATCACGTCGCATCATTGTTCCTGTTTGACTTTGAACAGTGTGGCATCCATTTGTCAGAAGAGAGTCGGAAAAAAGTCGTCACCCTCAATGACTACATTTTACAATTAGGCCAAAGGTTCATGTCTGGTGCAGTCAACAGCAGAGCTGTCAAAATGGATCTCGTGCCGAATCATATAAGGAATTTGTAAGTTACATTTAAATAAAAAAAATAAATATTTTTCTATCCTAATTTTTTTTTTAAAGATTTAGTTCTGAAAATGGAGATTTGGTCGTAGGTGGCCTGTACACAGATGCAGAAAACGAAGTGGCAAGAGAAGTTGCTTATAAGGTATTCCTATCACCTGATAAGGAACAAGAGTATTTGTTGGATGAGTTGCTGATCTCTAGGTATAAGCTCGCTCAACTTTGTGGCTTTTCAACTTACTCACACAGGTTTGTCAATTTATAATCGATTTTTATTCCAAGCCGTTTAATTCATCAATTTTATATAAAAATTATTTCAGAGCATTAAAATCAAGTTTAGCAGAGAGCCCGTCCAATGTCTGGGAGTTTCTTGTCTCTCTAAGTGACAACTTGAGGACGAGGGTTGATGAAGATTTCAGTTTTATGCTCAAAATCAAGAAAGAAGTTAACCCTTCAGCCACGGTAAAAAAATAAATAATTATGAATATAGCAGAATAGAATAGAAATACACTTTATTTTACTACACATACACCAAGAAGTGAGAAAGAGAGAAAGATTTAGTTTTCTAAACGCTTCACATCGTGGTTTTAACTCTCTCTGCTAGAGTTCTTTCTATAGCAAAAGTAAAAAAGAATTTAAAAATTGCAAAAAATAGGTTACTTATGAAAAAGTTGAGCCTTATAAAAGTAAAAGTAAAGAAATTCCTGTTATACAGGAGTGTTTTTACTACTCATTGGGTGACACCGGTGAGGAATCAAACCAATTTAAAATACCTTTTTCATATTGTTCACAAATAAAATTTCTTGGGCTTTTCTGGGATTCAAATGCAGAAACGCTAGAATGGCAAATATGAGTTGGGTGCCTTGTTTGTACTATCGGGTTGTCCGGAAAATAATGCAGGATTTTAAGTTTTCATTAAAAAAAATCTATATAAAATATTCTGTTTACGTTTACAGGATTACTCATTTGTATGAATGTCAACACTTATTAATCCTCTTCCAAATGATATTGTTTGTTTACCTCTGTAGCATTCCGCTACTTGGAAATAATTCAGTCATCCTTATAATGTCAAAGCGAGAATTTCGTACGATTTTCTTTTACGAGTTTAAACTCGGCCGAAGCGGAGCCCAAACGGCTAGAAACATTAACCAAGTCTGGGGCGAGGGTTGTGTTAATGAGTGCACTGTGCAAAGGTGGTTTAAAAAATTTCGGGAGGGAGATTTCAGCCTTGAAGATGAAGAAGGTCGTGGAAGGCCTTCCTCTCTTAATGATGATGTTCTGCGATCAGTGGTGGAAGAAAACCCCAAAACAACTGTTCGAGAACTTGCAGAGCAACTCAAAGTCAGTAAAACGACCGTCGCTGACCACCTCAAGGCGATTGGAAAAGTGAAAAAACTCGAAAATTGGGTTCCACACTCATTAAACGATCGCCAAAAAAATCAGCGCTTTGATGTTTGTGCATCACTTCTTTGTCGAAACAAAAATGACCCATTTCTGGCCAGAATTGTTACATGTGACGAAAAGTGGATTCTCTACGATAACACTAGACGTTCTGGACAGTGGCTCGACAAAGGAGAAGCTCCAATACATTTTCCAAAGCCCCCAACTCATCAAAAAAAGGTAATGGTTACGGTATGGTGGGCTTCATTTGGTTTAATACACTACAGCTTCTTAAATCCTGGCGAAACCATCAATGCTGAATCATACTGTAACCAAATTAATACCATGCATCAGAAATTGGCAGTAATGAAGCCCTCTTTGGTCAATCGGAAAGGGCCCATTTTGTTGCATGACAACGCTCGACCACATGTGTCACGTGTAACGTCACAAAAATTATTGGAGCTTGGCTATGAAACTTTGCCTCACCCACCCTACTCTCCGGACCTCTCGCCTACTGACTACCATTTTTTTAGACACCTGGACCACTACTTACAACACATAATATTCAAAAATCAAACGGAACTGGAAAATGCATTTATTGACTTTATCAATTCTAAAAATTCTGAATTCTACTCAGACGGAATTAATTATTTTGATTAAAGAACATTGCTTTAAAGTAACTAGTTTCTTTTTTTTTGTTTAATACCAAAATCCTGCATTATTTTCCGGACAACCCAATAGAACATATTCTAGTACATTCTGTCACACCCTGGCTGTAAAATCCTGAATTTGACCCTAAAAGGATATTTAAATTTTAAATAATTACAAAATTGTCAACAGTTTGTGTACCTATTATAGTGCCTTTAAAGAAGTATGATTGTCTTTAAAGGAAAATTAATATTATTTAAGAGATTTCAATTTTTTTTTTAAATTTTAATTTGCAGACATTACAAATAACTTCATTTCGGTAATATGTAACAATGAGATAGGAAATATTTACAAAATTAAAGATAAGAGTGGAGAAAATACCAATTGGTAATACTGCAATGTTGCTAATTCATCTGTTTAATTAATGCTCGTGTCAATATCACTTTCACTATCATTCGTAGATCTTGTAGCCATTCTCTCTTCAGTCAGTGAGAAGAGTTTGAGGGAATTTGTTGAGATGTGAGTTTTTGGATTTACAGTGGTTGGGAGGGTTTTGTGAAATTGTCGATAATGGAAGTAGATTTCATCTTGGACGAAAGGAATATTTAAGTCTGTACGTGCAATTTTGTTTGATACATAAAATGGAACATTAAGGATTTGTCATAAGATTAAGGATAAGGCGGTTTGGATGCGGGGGATGTTGGAATGTCTAGATAAACCCTATGCTTCCATTATGTAAGTCCTTATGGGATTAACTATATGTATAATGGATTAGAGAGAGTAAATAGTACTCGATAAGTTGTAAGTACGGTCTTTGATGTTGGCCTGTGGGGTAGCACCGTGGTCGGGTAAAAGGCAAAAGCATTCGCTTTCTCCTCGTCTGATTTGGCCCATCTGCCATCTACCTGGCAAAGCGGGGCAGATATTTTGTGGTAAGATAGGAGGATAAGATAATATAGCATTAAAATCGAGTTTGGCTGAGAGCAATATCAATAGCACTCAAGAAATAGTCTTTTAAATAATTTTAATATATCACATGGGTCAGAGTGGTGTAAACAATTATTTGGACCTGAAATGTTAATTTCATACCGTTTATAGGAAACCTGCTTGAATTTATTTTTTTCTAGAGCTTGTCAGCATGGGACATTCCTTTTATTACACAAAAAGCGAAAAGGAATTGGTTGAAAGCAGAAAACTCACAATTTTCCCCTTATTTCTCACTCGGGACTTGCATGGATGGTCTGAACAACTTGATGGAAAGTTTATATGGAATATCCTTTGCAATTGAAAACACAGCGGTAGGGGAGACTTGGGCGCCAGATATTTACAAACTAGCCGGTATCTTGCAAAATAATGTAAATTTTAAAACTTTTAAAGTAACTGTTTCATTTCGACAGTTGTGCACAAGGACGAGGGACTTCTCGGCCACATCTACTGCGATTTCTATGAGAGGGAAAACAAACCGAACCAAGATTGCCATTTTACAATCAGGGGAGGAAAGAAGCTAACAAATGGAAGCTACCAGGTAAAATTTGAAATACCATTATGAAAATGTTAATGTTAAAAAATGTTGATTTTTAGAACCCAATAGTTGTTGTCATGCTAAATGTCCCATCACCTAAGTGGAACTTGCCAAGTCTGTTAACACCGGCGATGGTTGATAACTTGTTTCATGAAATGGGTCATGCCATGCACTCAATGCTCGCGAGAACAGATCATCAGCATGTCACTGGGACAAGATGCACGATGGACTTCGCTGAAGTTCCTTCTGTTCTCATGGAATATTTTGCTTCTGACCCAAGGGTACTGTATTAAGATTTTTTTTTCATTTAACATATTAACTGCAAAAGACCCAACATGTTTGTCCTTCTGGGTGCGGTGTACACATGGTGTCCTCTCATTTGTACTTTTTCAACTCTCCCACTAGACAATTCCCTTCGAAAATCCTAGGGCTACCTCAAAAACAACAAAATCATCAAAATTTTTCAATTGGAAGTAATTTTTTAAATTTCTTTTGTAAAAACCACATAATTTGCTTTTCTGTTCTTCAACTACATGCCCAAATCGTACAAAATTCCTATGGGTTGCTTACTTCATTTAATTAGCGCAGTGGGGATGCAACCCTTGTGTCATGTATATTTTTATCATGTCAGTAAATATATAGAAAAAATTATTTGTGTAATTTTTATGTATCTATTTTACATGTTAAATTGGGTTTTGCCATGTGCAACCAAAACATAGGACGTAGTCAACGTGTTAAATAATTTTACATGTAAAGACAAATTGTTTTAGGTATTGAGAACGTTTGCCAAACATTATGAAACACAGGAACCTATGCCTGAGGACATGATACATAAGCTCTGTGATTCAAAGCACGTTTTTGGTGCATCGGACATGCAATTGCAGGTGTTTTACTCTCTTTTAGACCAAAGATACCATGGGCCACATCCATTATCAGGGACGACAACTGAAGTGCTTGCTGACACCCATAATGAATATTATGGCATCCCTTATGTGCCGCATACTGTAAGTGAAAACAAAATGTTACCCTGCAGTATAAACCTTCTTGAGGGTGTGTCAGTAGCCACAATGATACAGTGCTCATCAATGTAAGATCCTGGGTTTGAATCCAGTGGCCCTACGTTCAAATAACACAATTTATTTTTTCAAAAACACTGGCACCCCCAGGGTTCATATAACCTCATAGCTGAAATATGTAATTTTAAAAAAAACTTCATGTAATAGGCTTGGCAGCTGAGGTTTTCCCATCTTGTCGGCTATGGCGCTAAGTACTACTCATACCTGATGAGCCGAGCGGTCGCTTCGTTAATATGGCAAAACCTCTTTGAAGAGAACCCCTTCAGCAGCAGCCAGGGTGAGCGCTACAGAAGAGAATGCCTCGCCCATGGTGGTGGAAAACCTCCTCATTCTCTTATAAAAGACTTTTTACAATTTGACCCAACCCCACAAACCCTCGCCACAGCGCTCATTAACGATTTAGACCGCCATAAAGTATTGTGATGATGTATTATATGTTCAGGATTCATTTTAAGTGTTTTGTTGACAACACATTTCATTGAAATACAGGAAACAATGTTTTTTATCATATTGTTTTATTGTTAATCATGTATGTATTATAAAAAATGTACATGAGAGGGTGTAAATTAAGTTTTACAAACTGTACCAAGGACCTAAGTCAAGGTTTATCTTCAAATTATTGCAAAACGGTCATGCGTTCTTGGATTGGTGCTTTTTTGCAATTTTACAGTCACTGTTTTTGAATTATATTACAAAATTACTTTCTGTTGGTTTTTTTTCTTTTTATTTAAGCGTTTTTGGTAAAAATCCCGTGATTTGTAAACTTCTATTTTTTGTTCTTCTTTTCTCATTAAACAAAATGTTTTAACATAACTCTCCAGAATAACAGGATATGAATAGGAACTTAACTAGTTCAAATTCAATGTACATTTTTAAAAAAAGTTTTTGATGCAGAATTCATCAGTGCGAAAGGTTTTCAATTTTGCCATCATTTGTATAAAAAAATCTGAATACTGTTTTTTGGATAAATTAAATCTCCAACTCCACCAGTTTATTTATTTATCATTTTAATTTTAAATGATAGTAAATTATTTTCACATGGTACAGAACGATTGATTTTGGAACAATTTTTTCAAATAACATTGACTAACTGGACCCTCTGGGTGTAGCACATTGTATTCACAGAGGTCAGTGAAATTTCAACCCACAAATACAAACTTAAAGAAGTTAATGCTTAACTAACAAAACATAAATAAAAATACTCAATCTTCAACTTACTGTGCTAATCGTATTGTCTCCTGCATGCAAAAAGTGATGATTCTGCTGTTGAGAAAAGTGGACATTTTACTAACTATGGCAGTTATTAGAAAAATATTTATTAGCTCCAATAATAGCTAGGATGTAATATTAATAGTCTCTCCACCTCTGAGGATTGGAGACAGAAAAAACTTATAGAATATATAAACTAGTAAAAAATGTAAAATTAAAGTATTCCTGACACACAGGATGGCTTAATGTCCAACTACTTGTTTGCAGTGTGAATGAGGGGTTAAACCACTACAATTTTTATTACTCAAGTCCGGATTTCATATTCTTTTTGTTAACACTTACGATCATAGTGATCAGATATTTAGCCGAATAATTTCGTAATAACCGAATAACCATGGTTCAAATTTGATTCTGCATATTTTTGCAAAGTTGCATTTTTTGATTACTTAGAAAAATTAAAATAAATTGGGCAACTAAGAACATGAGGAAAAACAAGGAAAAAACCTATTGTGGAAAAGGCAATTTGTTTCCTCCCCCATTATCTTACAACAAGAAAAATTTGATTAGAATTTATTTAACTTTCCAAAAATAAAGATTTAAACCAATGAAATAACTGGCATCATATTTGAGGCTTCATTCCAAAACTTCTTGGTTTAGTTATTTTTGCCTTGAAAAATTAATTTTGCGGAGTAGTTAGGTTTTAGAAGGAAGTGAGGCCTTGAATAAATAGTCAATGTCAGTCTACGTTCATATTTTCACAAAAGTGAGAACTTTTAGGGATTTTTCTTTCAAACGCAAAACAGATATTTTATGTGCTAATAACCTTTATTCCCCAGTGATGCAGGAATTACACAGAAAGAAATTAAAAAACATCCTTGACAAAAATACCAGATATTCTGAATATGGGAAAATTAAAGAAATCTTAAATAGAAAAAAAACAGGTGTTATACAGAGAATAAATGATCCAGTTATTTTAAGTTCCTACAAGTATGCTCCCATCACCTCTGGTGACTTTGAAAACTTTTTTGAGGTGCATACAAATATTTTTTGTCATGAACGCTGTGCTTTTACAGCATCTTAGAAATGTATATTATTGTCAATTTTAATTCAGATCATGAACTTAATTATTTTGTATAAATATTTTAATTATATCATTTTTTTGTGTGTGAAAAAGTTGTTTCTTTTCAAAATGAATACTAGAAAAACAAAATAGTTAATTATTAGTCGAGTGATGTCTCCAACATTCATCTGTATTTTAATTTTTTAAGAGCAAATTATATGGCATATTTGAGGATTTTTATTACTACATCAGGATTACTAATACATTACCAATTAAAATACCAGAACTGCTAGAGTGGCAAGCCAAAGACAAGTTAGACACCGAATCATCGCCGTCCCCCATATAAACCACTTTTACATCAGGGCATAACAACTGGAAATACTTCTTGGAAGGTAGAGGAATGAAACAAATAGAGAAAAATCATACCTATTTAATTCTAATACTTACATTTGAAATTTATTTTTATGGGACTGTAATTTTAATAAAACTTTAAATTCTATTTACAATACTATAACTAACTATACAATAAACTAAGGATATTCTCATCCTGAAAATAAAATTTCAAATGTTAGTTACAGAAAAATGGCAGTGTTTCCGCTACAAAATTTGTTGATTCCTAAATTCTTATAACAACATTGCTTCATTGGTAATGAGGCACCTTATTTTTCATCTTTAATATATAATTATATATTATAATATTAATACAATGGACTGAAATAAAATACTTTTTTTTAATTGGAAATTACAGTAACAAATATTACATATATTATAAATTGTTTATGCCACATTACAATTTAATTAAAGAATAAAACCTGGAAAATATTCTTGTTTGCGAAATGTTAATGTTTGCTCCTCAATTGAGATCAGATGAATGCATTTTTTAAAAATTTGATTAATTCAATGAGCAAACAGGCTTTTTTTAAAAGGAGTAATGCTTTTAAAAGCCCTTACAACATTAGTGAACACAACTCAAAACATTACGCAAAACAATATTATCCGCTAAAAAACAAATCTACACAAAAAACCAAGGAAAGAAAAAATGGTTTAATTATTTTTTTCCTGAGCGATGGCAGTGTTCTAGACTTATTTTATAAAAATGTGAACTACTGATGAGCTACAAACTGGGGGGAAAATTGTCCCTTGTATATTAAAATACTTATGAAAAAGTGTTTTGTATTTCTTATTTATCGTTATTTTTTCTTCTTGTATAAAATACATCCACGAATTTCTATTGGCCACTTGGTAATATAAGACACTATAACTTTGTACCAATATTGCAGACAAGTGTAGATCTTCACACTAGCTTTTTAATCACTAAAAAAAGAAATAAATAGAAAAAGCATTGGCAGTGATCAACTTATACAAAGTTCTGTAGGTTTGAAACTAATTGAACAGATAAAAACAGAGAATGTTTGACAAACAAATCACTTGAAGGGTGTTAACTTTAAAATTGGGTAACTTGCAGTGATCGGTCTACTAGAAAAGTACCGACCATTTTGATGAGTAACTGTATCAATTAATTGTAGACTTATTCTATAAATTTCCGATATGGTATTTAAATATCGAATGAACGAATTGCACTTTTATCATAGCTTAGGTCAATTTAGAGTGAATTTAATAAAAACAGCTAATAATTTAAGACAATTATTAAAATTTTATAATTTTAGTCAATTTGTCTTTTATAAGTTAATCACATCCCATTAAAACAAAAAACAAATTCTCAAGAAAATCAATCATTGAAAATCATTAATATACAAACAAATAATTTACAATATTTCATAAAAAGAAAGTTAATTAAAAATTTCAATGATTTCACCTAAACAAAAATTTTGTACACATAAACAATAAATCTATATATAATTAAACATACAACAGATATATTACAGTTAATTTAATTTTGTGAAAATAAATTATTATTCCATAGACTTTTACTTTGACAATAAATGGAAAGCCATAAATAAAGGTGTTCAACAGATCGAGACATTCTTACAAATTAAATTCAATACTCAAATCAACATATCAAAGTTTGTTTAAGTTTCTTGTCAAAAACTTGACATATTTTTAATTTATACTTATTATTAAAATATTAACACAATGTGACAAGGCTGCCCTGCCATTACAAGCAACAACTAAGGCTGCTTCAGCAGGCTAAACGTTTATTTTACATATTATTTACATATTTTGAGATCATTACAGCATCTTCATTCATTACTTTGCAAAATAGTAAAATCTAAATATATCACCGCACTTATTTCAGAAACATACTTCATTTCATAATATTTGTAATTAATTGTACAAATTAAATTTTTTTTATAATCTACAAAAAAATGTACTATTCCAAATTATATAAAAGAAATAGCTTCTTTTTTTTTTAAATTTACAATGATTATATAAAGGCTCATTTAGAGGTGGAAGGCCTTGCAATTCAATATGAAATATTTTTAAAAACGTCTAAAAGATTTATCGCAAATAATGTTTGATTTCAAAAGTCTATTTGCCTAATGAAATGCAGTCTTTAATACAATTAGAATTTCTTTCAGATTCAAAAGAGGAAATTCAAGATACTTGATATGTAATTCGCCTTGATTCCAAAAGATTTGTACATTTTCTTGGTTTCCCCCTCTGAGCCGGTAGAAGAAAATTTCTAAAATGTTTTGGAGTATCAATCAACATTATTTGCGATCATATTCTAAAATGTACAATGTTAAAAATAATCAGGTTATGATGCTGTGCCGCTAGGACTCTGCTAAAAAAGATGAAACAAAAGCTGACATTAAATTTACAAATAATTTTGAAAAAGTTTAAATTTTTCTGTTAACTTACCACAGGGTGAAGTGTAAAATTATCAAATATGTCCATCAACTCGGACATGCGGTATTCTTCAAGGCAGACGAAACCTTCTAGACTTGGAGCCTGTTTCTTGGCGCAATCGAGGCAGTGGACGACATGCCTCTTCTCTTGCTCCCTTATGAAAAGTATGTTGAATACCTCCATCTGGAATACATTTCAATTAACCATTGGTGTTTATGTTTTTAATAATGGATCCTAAAAGACTTACCTCACACTGACCACAGTAGTGAGACGCTTCGTTCTTACCCCTTCCGTGAAAACGCACCTCAACGCCTTTCTCTTTTACAAACTCGAGAATTAAAGCACAATGTCTCAATGTCCTCATAAGGCAGTGCCTATAAATAAAAATAAAATTATATACAACTATTAGGAATAGGTGTTCGTGGCACCAATTTATGCAAATTTTGTTTAGTCCCTTAATTCTTTTGCCCACTTTTATTCCTTTCCTCTCGCACGTTGCAAGGCAAGACTCAAACAAGTAACACGAGATTATAATCATTGCATCAAGAGGTAAGCAAAGTAAGCAAAGTTTTCAGTCAAATTTCCGTCTTTTCCTTTAACCTAAGTTTATGGAGGCTGGTAAACTCCCTCTTTTTTCAATTATTTTCATTATTTTAATTGTTTTTGCTTGCTACCAACTGCACCCCAACAATAGACTTCACAATCAGATGGTCCAGTGACCATGATGACTCCGACTCCGAAGTTTGGTCCCATGGATTACCTCAAAATCTTGACGAAGGTGAAGAACTGAGTATTTTTTCATTCAAATCAGCTTTATCCTTCATTTTTTCATACAAAATTATAGTAAGATAAGATTGTGTACAGAAAATACAATTTTCTGTAATTTATATCAAATAAAAAAATTGTGAAAATGGTAGCATTAATTTCTAAATGGACCAACTAATCTAAATTGTTTAGTTTAATCAGGAACAACATAAAACAAAAACATAAGCTATGCACTGTTTTTAAACAAAAACTTACTTTATCAACTCAAAAAGTTTTGGGTCGGAGACCTTAATGTTTCTAGCTAAGTTCCATGAGAGATGAACCATCGGCACTATGCTCTTGAAGCTCTGCAGTTTGTTCCACTCGTAGCGCTCGATTGCCAGCTGGTACTGTCTAGCGGTAAGCGGGCCAACGTTCCAAGCGATGTTGTTGCACCAACCAATTGCCTGGACCCAATGGACACAACCTGGTACGTCAATGTGATTAATCAATGTTTTTCATCAAATAACCAGTATTGTTGGAGGTATCGCTCACCAGAATTGACCCAGACTAGGTCACCCGG
The DNA here is from genome assembly GCF_000648675.2 of Cimex lectularius. NCBI lineage: Eukaryota > Metazoa > Arthropoda > Insecta > Hemiptera > Cimicidae > Cimex > Cimex lectularius. Next base: position 145,451 of record NW_019392918.1, on the reverse strand, counting down.
ACGCTGGAGGAACCTGTACACGGGGACATTTTCCTCGTACAGGTCCTCGAGCGCAGGCCACCACGAACCATGGAGATAATTGAGGCTGTTCCTAAACACGATCAATAAGCAATTAGAAGACATTTTGCATTTGTTTGTTTATTCAGGGCAAGTCGTAATTTTTGACTAAGTTCAGTACTAGCAGAGATGATGACAAAGTACTTCACATTACAAATTTTCTGGTAGATATAACAAACGAAGCTAAGAAACTGACCCCAAACAGCAGTAATAGTAACATTTATTTAGTTATTATTTAATACGAACATATTGATATTGTGGTCAATTTTATATTTTCTGCTACCAATGAACAATTTAAGGCCCCATATTTTCTATATTGTTTTTAATTAAAAGATATCTAAAGTAAGCATGTAAATATCAATAAATATACGGATTGGTTTGAGTTTGGAAACGTCTTTTGAAATAAGGTGTCCTAACATCTTGTTGTCATCTCCAATTCAATCAGAAGAAGAGAGAAGCTGATTTAGATGATTAAAATTCGGCACAGGTACCCACCACCATGTTTGACATATAAATTAATATTTATTTTCTTCATAAAATTTTATCAAACTTTATATAATAGATAAAACATGAGTTATACCCACCTTTCACACAAGTTATATATGACACCCCAGTAGGCGTCTGGTACTGCAAACCATTCGCAGTCACCTGGACCGATGTTGATGTTGATAGAGCAATAATTGTTGTTCTCCTGGTGTCCAGGGGTGCGACTCCCAGGCACTTTCATGTAGAGCTGGACTGTGTTCATTCCAAGGATGACGTGCCCAACGTGCGACAGCATATTGCCTGCAGATACTACCCTCGCAAAAGCTGGGAGTTTCATCAGCTCTTGCAACTGCGGTTTCCACTTCCTTTCATCGGACAGGTCTACATTCGTTCCGAACCGGAGCATTTTAGAACCGGGTGGAGCTTTTAATCCAGGAACACCCTAAAATTGACCAGTGTTTATGATTTTACATTTTAACATGCTTTGTCTGTCTCAATATGATTTATCTACCATGGAAATTTAGTTCCATGTCTCATGTAGACTGATTTTAATTTATATTTATTAAATTTAGTTAACTTTTGGTATAAGAAAGGTACTTTTAGTCATGTAATAAATTGACTAATATAAAAATACAATATGAGACTTGTAATGAGGTGTACATCCATTAATGTTTCTTTCACATAAGATTTTTAATTTTTATTTCTATTGTTGATATCACTTGAGTTCAATTTTTAATCATTTTGATATTGTGCAATCAGACTAATTTACAGGGCCCATATTGTTTGTCCTAGAGGTATAGGGGCTGGCTATGTTGCCTTCAGAACGATGTTGCCTATTGCAAGTCACATAAAGCAATTTTTAGTGTTATGAATTTTTTAATTATCAATTTACGTGATTATTTGCCACTATGCCTCATATTCCAGATGTATTGCCTCATCGGCTGAATCATCATGAGATGATATGGCAAGTTTTGCCATAGACTGATAATTTTATTTAAACATATTTAACCAATATTAATAAATATTTGTCAATTTCTCCCCAAAGGGTTGTCTTTCCTCGATGTGCGGGAGGGTGACCCTAGGGTCTACCTCAGGGTAGATCACCTATCCTGTAATCTGGCTGGGTCGCTAGTATCTCCCTTAAGCCAGATGCCCAGGACATCGTCACTTCCCCAACCAGTTAGGTTTCAATGGAGGCTTTTGACTGTTCGGTCAATTACAGCACTCAATGTATGTAAACTATGATCTAGCTAATTAACTTTTATAATAAATTCATTCACACATTTGTAATTTGCACTCATTCTGATTAATCGATGTAGTGCTCGATATTCCTTCATTGAGCTAGACACAATATTAATAATGTATTGGGTTGTCCGGAAAATAATGCAGGATTTTGGTATTAAACAAAAAAAAAGAAACTAGTTACTTTAAAGCAATGTTCTTTAATCAAAATAATTTCCCANTGACATTCATACAAATGAGTAATCCTGTAAACGTAAACAGAATATTTTATATAGATTTTTTTTAATGAAAACTTAAAATCCTGCATTATTTTCCGGACAACCCAATAATAATCCAAATTAAGATTGGTGGGGTACTGTTACAAATATTCTGCCGTCGACCTTAATCACACACACACTACTGGAGGGGTGATGGTGATGCTGTATTTTACCATCAGCCCCTCACTACTCACACTAATGTACTCAATCTAAACATACAAAACATAACTACATGCAATAAAAAAACCCAACATCTGACAAAAAGTGGAACATGAGACCCAGATACCCACTACTGTGTCTGAGAACCAGTCTTAAATCCGGCAACATGCCTACACGCTCTCTGTAAAGAGCCAAGGCATGACAAACTTCTACTATGTGGGACAGATCAAGTAACCTTTATGACCTATAAATTGGGTAAGGATGATTGCTCATTTTCAGCTCAGGTTCTCAGAGGGCTATTAAGGAAACTATTAAAGAATAACATATAACTTTTATAATTATATAATTAATTTTTTATTATTTTTTCTTGAATCCAGAAAACTGAATTATTTTTTGTAATTTTCAATATAGTAAAATAAAGATTAATATTATTATGGATAACTTACAGTGCTTTTCTTTTTCCGCACATTTCCTGTTGAATCTTTCGAATCAGAATCAGAGAGATTGCTGCTTGTCGTATTGTTTGGAACATGGATTCCTGCTGCCCTCTCTCTTTCTTCCTGAAGTTGAAAATTTTGTTAGATTTGAAGGGCACTAGTGTAAAATATACATTTTGACAATTTACCCTAAGGCTATCTTGAAAACTAGATGCCTGGTACTGGGCATATTTAGCGATGGTTGTGTGTGACCTGTGACTAATACACGACCAGCCTCGTCCACCTAACTGCGGGTCCCAGTTCTCATCTGACGTCTGCTGCACCTGTGTCCGTACTTCCACTATATGGTCAGCATTTGCCTCGACCAAAGTTTTGGTGGAAAATAACCCAAGATCTGTATTCAAAATGGTAAAAAATTGAAATGGTGTACCTGTATGTTTGTAAATTGTGTAATACAATTACACATATGTACAACATATGTACAAACCTAATTTTAAAGCCGCAGCAAGTCCTCGGATCACAGCGATAGGATGTTTCAGACAAAACTCCTGTAATTGTGGGCTGAAGGCGTCTTTTTTGTTTTCAAGGTAGACACTGGGAGTCGGTGGAAGGAGCTGAGCCTTGGTGAGCTTTGCTGGGGGTGGGTCAGGCGGTGAAGGAGGTTTATCACTGTCACTCACAACATTACAGCTACCCACACCATTCACTCCTCTTCCCCTAAAATTCACAAACATGAACCACTGTAGAATAATTTATTTAATGTTATTTTTTTCAACAAATTACTTACTTGCAGGATTCGATTATGGTCTTTGCGTCCATATCGATGGAGTACTCAACCTCAGGCTGAATGTCAAGTAAGTTTCCTATATGGACCTTCTGGTCCTCTCCGTTTTCAGTCTTCAACTCAATTTTCTCATTTTTTAAGGTGCTGAGAGCACCAAGTGATTCTGTTTCTTGGTGAATTGTCAGTGCCGATGATCCAGCGGTGGGCTTACCATTAGGAAATGGGTTTGGCTCGACCAATGCTGCGACACCTTCCTTAGAATCTAGCTCTTCAGACGGCACAGGTGAGCCGAAATGCTTCAGTAGGTCTTCGGCAAGAGATGTAGCGATGTCCTTCTGCGAGAGCAGTGCCTGCAGTTCCTGATCACTCACTCCAACAACGTCACTGTTGTTTGAAGTTGGTGTAGTACTCTAGACATTAAAACATCAAGTTGTAATATTCAAAAACGTTTTTTTTATAAATCAAAAGAATATTGAAGAATACGTGGAAATATATTTCCCCGCCTCTGAAAATCACTTGTTTGGGATTAACTCAATATCCGCTTTTACTTTGTCTATTACATAAAAGGATGTCAATCAGCTAAAAATCTATTCTCTCAAAGTGAATAACTGTGTGCTAAATTACATGAAAAAAACAATGTATATCTTAAATAGGTAGTGTATTTCTTTTTTTCTCTATTAGGTAACAACATATTTTCAACGTGGCCCACTCTTAGAACACACAAAAAGACGATAAACTAAACAACAAACAAACAACAAAACAAGCTTCTAAAGTGACTAAGTTCAAATCATAAAGATAACAGAAAAGAGAAGAGGAACTTTTGAACTGTTGTTATATTGGAAACCAGATAGATGTTCAAAAGGCGTCCAGTTATTAAACGTTATATTTATTTTCTGAAATTGTTCAATTTATTAAAAACGTTATTAAAAACGCTTATTATAATAGTTATACCAAGAACAAAAGTTTATGTTCAAATAATCTAAAATTCAAAGCTCATTTTCTCTCGCTAAAAAGTAACTAAACATGATTTTTGTTTATATTTTTGAAAATAATCAGTGCATAAAGACTAAGAATTATCAATATACCAGTGTGCTATATCAACTATCAGTACACTTCCAACAATTGTGCTTTCCAGTGACCATTTCTGGGATGGGTTTGATTTCTACCTGATTAAAACCAGACTGAGGCGAAGTACAAAATGGATATTGAGCTTGCTGGAAGTTGCTTGCCAGCTGTAATGCTTCATTCCCTGGCTGGTTCCCAGAGTAACTTACGTCCATTTCCTGGAAACAAAAAATGAACAATCCCTTCGTACTTGGCATCGGCCGGTCAACGGCAGCAGACAAACAAGCTTCCAGATCAAATTTTGCCAAACATTATGACATCGACCTGCCGTGATTAAGCTTTGTTCCTATTTGAGATTTTCAGGCTTCACTTAAAGTCGCTTTAATTCAAAGCAAGCACTTCACTTCAATAATTTAGAACATTGGACAAACAGTGCACCTAGTTCTTAATATGGTAATAAAGTTAAAAGTATGAGGGAAAAGGATTTGAAAGTAAGAAAATGGAATAGTCATGCTTTTAAAATAACACCTTGTATCTAGACGAAACATTTTTTAAAGCTAACCTGCTGTGGATATGTCTTGATGACTGAAGTATGGTATTGGTTGGTATTGAACTGTGGATTCGCTACGGTGGCAACCCTTTGTGGTTGTTGTTGTTGTTGTTGTTGCTGCTGTTGCTGTTGTAGCCTTACTTGCTGCAGGTGCTGTTGCATAAGCCTGTACTGATGCTGCAGTTGTTGGAGAAGGTTCTGAAAAATATTCAAATCTAATCAGAATCACATGCCATTCACCTTGGTTTTTATTTTCAAAGCCCAATTTTAAATCTATAATTTAATAATGATGAAAAAAAAGTAACCTTAATAAAACAATTTGTGCCAAAACTGCAGTTGAAAATCAGGTTTATAGTAAGATTAAACTTTATCTCACTTTTATTTCTACTATTTAAAGAAGAAAAAAAACACGATTCAAGTTGATAAAACACTTAATTAAAATACAGAGAGAAAAAATAAAATGTTACAGTTTATTTAATTTTTTTTTTTTTTTTTTTTGGGGGGGGGGTTGAAACATTCTATCAATTCATTAGATTTCGTGGTCCGATTGACCAAATAACATCTTTCAATTAATTAATCTTTATCTCAACTAATAACTTTCAATTTATCAATGTTAAACTTACAGCTTGGTGGGCTGGCAGGTTTCCAGCATTCTGCTGCAGCACTTGAAGCATTTGCAGTTGTTGCGCATTTAGATAAAAAGGAGGGTTTGGGGTGGTGGGTGTCGCAGTCCTCTGTGCTCCGTTCGGGGTCGTAGGAACTCCAGGAACTCTTGGGGCTTCCTCGCCAGGCTATAACAAAAAATTAAGCTTGTTAACAAATGCAATTTTTCAAGCAGTCTACCAGCGAAAAATATCAGACAACTAGTAAGTCACAATAACTAAAGACGTTGGATCTAACAAGAGGTTCATCTCCTGCGTAAATACCAGCGCTTGAGTTTCTTGGGTCTCACAGTCTCCGATTTTCCCTAAATAAAACTATCAACAAAACAAATTTTAGTGTGGTTTTGAAATAATTTTTTAAGAGATCAATCAGTTTACCTGTCCTAAGTAGCATTTTTGAGAAAAAAGAGTTAGTAATTCACATAATAAAATATTAGAGATAGATTTAATAAACAAAAAGGCAAGAAACAACATCATAAAACATTGCTAGTTAATGTTTTGTTTGCTAAATGATAATTAAAATTTGTTTTAAATTTAACTTATATCTCTCGCCTCTCTTAATTAATTTTTTTACCTTAAATCTTTTATTAGCCGGGGCATTCTGGTTTGCCTGGGCTGGATACGGTGGAGGTGGACCTTGTGGAGATGCCTGAATATGGCCATTCGTGGTGGTTACAGCATTCGTCTGAAATATTAAAAATAAAAATTATAATTAAATTATACTGAAAGCCAGTCTCCTCTTATTATAAGTTAGGAATATTTACTAAAATAAGTTAAAAATAGTTGTAAGGAATGTCAAACATATGTTGGAAATAAGGCTGGAGAACTGAAGGGTCGCTCATCCTGTAGGGGGCAAAGAGACGATTCCCACAACCTTGTCATCATAGGAATGTGAAAAATGAATAGTCTGACCACTAAATAACGAAAGTTGGAATTATGTAGGGTGGGAAGGGTGTTGCAGACACAGTTCATCCAGCTGTGGGACACTATAAATTTGGGGCCACATGAGGCTGCAAAACAGCAATTTCTGACAATTACGAGTTATTGCATGGCCAACCCTTGCAACAAGGAAATTAACCATCTGGCCCAGCAGTTTTTGCTTTTCCTTTCCTCCTCTACTATGGTGGGGAAAACAGTATAAAAAGGATTTGTATGTTTGGAGAGTAGTCAACTTAAAGACTCCTTCCATCAAGTCAAGGCCTCAGTCCAGAGCAGTCAAGCAGCCACCACTGGGACACATCCAGCAAGGATCAGCCATTGTGACAAGTCGAATAGAGTCGTCTGTCAAGGACCCAGGAAGCTGCGAGAAAAAAAAAGCCCCTGGAAGATGTGGGAGCTGGTATTGGCAAACATTTTTTGGGGTAAGTACTATTGTGAATGAGCTCATCCTAAACTCAGCAAAGTTAGAGTTGTGGCTGACTTGCTTTGATTGTTCTTTTTGTTTCTCTGTTACCGTATTAAGACAGTCCAGTGTTTCAATAAACGCTTAATATAGCTCTCCATTATATGGTATTTTTGGAATCTTACCTTCCCCTACACAAAAAGCAGTGAAAGATGTATGTTGGATGTTCATATCATAAGTACATAGAGTATCAGTGCCCTGTATCTATAGTTATCTAATATGTGAAAATTTGTTTCATATGGACTTCTAAATCTAATCTATAAATAGGAGAACTTGTTGAACATTATAAATAAATTTTGATATTTAAAGTTAAAAATTGCACTTTATGCATTCCTCTCTATTTAAACTCTTAAAGAAATGGGAATATTTGAACTAAGTCTAAAATTCTACTACTTATAATAGATGAGAAAAGAAGACCAGGCAGAAAAATATGAAAACATATCATTTGTACAAATCACTGTTTAAAAATCAAGCTTACTTGATTTTTTTTAAATTGCTGCTGAGTTCCTGAACCTACCCTGGGACTGGATTGCTGTGCCTGTGGCTGCTGTTGTTGCTGGCGCGATGACATTTCTGCTGAGATGGGGAGGTTCCATGCCTCCTCGATAGGGGGAAGCTGTCTACGCCTGTTTACAAAACAAATGTTTTTAAAATGTTAAAATTTCAATTATGTTGCAGTATTACGCACTTGCTGGTGATGCTAGGCATTGGCGCGTTGCCCAAGTGAGACTGGAGGAATTGAATTCTTTGAGCAAGGTTAGGGTTCATATGGATGGAAAACCTTGGAGATATATGAGATACTCCGTCTTTGTCCAAATCGTCGTTGTTCTCACCTACTCTTGTCGCATTGACATAACAAGCATATGCATCCTTTGGCTGATTGCAACTTTCATACAAAATTCCTGAAAGATTTTATCAATGGATAAAGGATGACAATGAGATTAAGTGTTTAATTAACTTTACCTAGATTGGTCCAAGCGGCGCTATGACTTTTATCTAATTGCACAGCACATATGTAGGCCTGCAATGCATCCATAGGCTGGTTTTGCTGCTGGTAGAGTACTCTATTAAAACACAAGAAATATTAGAGTTTGAAACAAAAATTAAAATAATTTTTCTTCCATACTCACCCGATTGAGCACCATGTGTCTGCATTTCCTTCAGACTTTTCTACAGAATTTCTATATGCTATAAAAGCATCATGCACTTTACCAACACTGGCATAACACCTCCCTAAGAGATAAAGTGACTGTCCTGATTTTGGATCGGCGTCGATAGATTTTTCAAGGCAGGCGATGGCTTGTCCTTCTCGTGCACTTTTGTCACCAAGCGACTCGACACAATGGTACATCCATCCTACAGTAGTAACTGTGTAAATTCCAAAGTTATTTAAAAAATAAATAAATACCCATACCTAGTTGTCGACATATGTCGGCTTTTAGATTTTTCGGTAGCTCTTTTTCTTTCAGAAGCTGTTCGTAGTTGTCTTTGGCAAATTTGTATTTTCCTTGGACTTCATACAGGTGCGCTATATGAAATTTAATTTCAATTTTTGAGAAAGTACAAGGGTTAGCATCAATGAGGGCGAGCTGCAAATGCTTCAAAGCTGATTCCCAATCATTGTTCACTTTGAACATCAACCCAAGGCGAAGGTGGACTTCATTGGCCCTGGAGAATCCTGGCTCAATGTACAAAACTTGCTGAAGTGCTTTGACCGCCCTAAAACAGAAAAGTAAATTTAAGTTTTCAAGAGAAAGAAAGAAAAAGGCAAGTATAGATGTACTGCGCTAATGAATATTAGATAATCAGCATTAATGAAATTCCATAAATTTGCCTGTATACAAGAAAACAGATAATACTACTGAAATGTAGATGTAGATTAACGTCAGGTTGCATAATATACTGCGCCCTTAAGAGCTATTGTATTCACCCGATTCTGTACATATAGCACACCAGTGAGTCCTTGTTTCTCATGAAGTGAAAACAAATGCCAAATCAGACGGCCAGACAGTCATTAGACGAAAGAGTCGATGAACAGTAAGTACAGAACAAGAGGTGTGTGCACTTGAAGGGTGAAGAAGAATAAACACGTCATCAACATTCATTTTTTTAAACAGAATACCCAAAAAATTATCCGACGGTTATAAGAAATGACTGATTACGTCAGGATCTTCACTATTCTGGGTCGTTAAATTTCAAGGAAAATCATCTCCATTCCACCCGCCGCATGTCATGTCTTTTATTTTTTAAAATAATATTTCTGTTCGTCTCCTCGAAAGTTTAAGAAAGAATTTAGTCCAATGATATTCAGAGAAGACAATTTCTATTTGCAAACAGCCCACATAAAATTCGTCGCACGTGCCTTTTCGGCGGTCCTCTAGGCAGGAAGCGAGGGACAGGGGCAGGTGGCGGAAATGGTTCTGCGCCACCCCGGAAATCCTCTTCTCACCAATGTGCAGAAGCAGGAGCCATACATTTACAGAGGAAGGATGGAGATTAACCCTAAGGCTGAGTAAGATAATTAATAGGACGAGGAATTGCCAAAAAAATCAAGACAATATATTTTCTAGAAAAGAGACGAAAACGAAAACAGATTATTATCAAGGGTATTTAAGAGAAAAGAGTTTTTAAAAGAAAAATAGGAAAACTTTACGACTTTCTGGATATTGCCACAACACAAGTTCGATCGAAATCGAATCGATCATAAAACCCGCAGTGTGGAAAAAAGTCTTGCATTAATACAAAATACAATAATTAAGCCGATATTTATTTATTTAAATTTTTTAAAAGGTCGTGGGGATCATAGGATATCAAATTTCAGGCGCCGAATATCATTCTACCTTACATCCAACAGGATAATTGCCATGTAGCTGTTAAATAGTTACGTTAATCTTCATAAAAATGAGCCGATTATTAATTTTTCAAATCGAAAGAATGTGCTTTAGTGGTATATAGTTTATATAAGTTTATTTTTAAATACAACAAAGTGAAGAAATTCCTGTCATATGGGAGGCTTAAAAGTCTAATTGCACGTTGCAATTTAGCTTGGTATAAAAAGACTTCAAAATGGTTGTTATATTTATATAGTGCTTTAAAAGCTAAGGGTAAGACAATTTTAAAAGCTTTAACGAAAAGTTACTATTACTATTGTTAGAAGTAGTATGTGTCGACACCATAAGTTTAAAAACATGAAATAAATGTTGAAACGTACAATAAAATAAGAAGAGCAGGATCTGCACGGTACGGGACAAAGCTGATGACTGGTACGAGTGATGGGCCAGTTGTAAAACTTGAGTCAAAATGAATGAGTAACTCCTACTCTTCAATGGGGTTCCCGGAAGGACGCGGAATCATCGCAGGGTCCGCGGGACGGATTATTCACCGTGAGAAAATTCCAGGATAGTCACAACAGGTGGCGGGCGAGGGAGCAGGATGTAAGGTTAATCAGTAGTGAATCGCGGATAAGAAGGCCCAGGGCGAAAAATCGTATCCTGCAAGGATACAGGAATGCGAGGATTTTCCGGTGCTGCATTACCGGCAGATCGGAGGACGAGATGGTCAATGACCCCGGGGACCGGGAGGTTGTTTACATTTCTGAACCTCCTACTGACCCAAACTTGATTACATCCCGCAACTTAGGCGACAGACTTTCCTTCATGTAGAGATCTATATGCTTAATGGAGAACAAAGCTTGTGGCCACTTGGTAAACAGAAACATGTAAAAACAAACTTAGAGTTGATAGAACCACAATTATGGTTGAACCTCGGACAAATCAAAATATATATAAAAAAATAATTTATTACAATGTTCAATATAAAGGGTGATTCGCTTACTCGTATGACAAAGTTCGTGTGCTTCTACACCTCAAATGAACGAAAAAGTTCGAATGAACCATTGTCCGATTCTCAATACTTTCGCAGATATTCAACTTTTATGGTTTTTTATGAACTATTTACAATTTTCGTCATAAATCTATTCGTAGCTCTTGAATTATTCATTACCATTCATTTACCATACAAAGAAGAAAAAATATCTTGGATTTTTTATATAAATATTTTTTTATTGTTAAGTTGGTCTGTACAAAATAAAGAAAACTGGAACAAAACATGAAAAAAGAGACAATAAACATAGTGACCAACCAATGCACAAAACCAATTCGACACCACAAGAATAGCACCACACTTGCACTGATGATGACCCGAATGAGTGAAAAAATGAAAAATTGTGTTTTTCTAAACTACCTCATTATTGACCACTCCTCATGACCAACAAATTATGAAACAAATGTCACTACGAAATACACAATATGTTTATTTATTTTTTTCCTGACGGGTATCAAGAATAAAAAACATTGTGTATTATTTATATTGTGTAACATTAGTTTATTGTCTCCTTTTTATGTGTTTTATTTCCTATTTTTTGTTGGTGTTATTAAAAAAGAGTATACCGCTAGAAAGATTATTAAAATAAGTTGTTATGAAATTTGCCAAGCTCTACCCTGAATCTTTCCAACGAGGTTGCAAATTTAATTTTTTACAAATTTTTAATTTAGCAGTTTTTGAAAGATTTGTTGTTTTTTTTTACCAAAAATAAATTAAAACTTCTAGAAGAGTACGTTCTTAAAGGAAATTTAACACAAGTTTAAAATGCCGTTTTTTGCTTTTGCCTAAAAATGAATATTTTAAGAGCTACGAGTAGATTTAAGCCGAAAACCGTATAGATAGGAAAAACAAAATGCTGAATATCTATCTGCGAAAGGGTTGAGAATCGGTCCATTTTCATACGAACCTTTTCGTTAAATTTGAAGTATAGCAGCACCTGACTAACATTGTCGTACGAGTAGTAAATCATCCTGTATATGATGATAACAGTGACAATTCATTATGGCACATTTTACAAATCAAGCATGATTAAGATGCCGTTTTAGCATCTACAAAGTCAAAAATTTCCAATTTGCAGAATAAGATGTTAAAAATCGTTCAAACCGTTTTGTAAATTTGTTAAAATAATCTGTTCAAAAGTCAAAGTTTGATAAATAAAGTTTTTAAAATATAAACTAGTTCGGTGTAAAACAAAATAATCAAGAGCAAAAGTTTCTTTGCTGGTTTTCGCCATTATTTTAAAATGGGTGTAATAATTATTAAATTAATCTGATTTGATAATATAGCGTAACATTCATGCAATTGCATGCAATTGGATTTTAGTTTAATTCTCCGGATTTTTTTAAAAGTCGAACATCCTGAAATTGGAAAATAACAAATGCGATCTTCTGCTCTGTTCGCTGTAATAAAATTTCTCGTTGGAAAGTTCCAGCCTCTGACGAATGGGGTTAAACCCGTTTTACATGAAATTATTTAATTAGCAAAGCTGCGTGCATGATTTTGCAATTGAATTGTAATACTATAGGAAATTCCCAGTCGTAAAGGTCGTCTACTATGATTCCAAATTGTCACCTTAATCATTCTTAGTTTCATTTTTTATACTGATTTGTTGTCGAATTGTGAATAATTAATTTATTCTCAAAAAAATAAAAAATATAAAGTACCAATTAATATTCACAACCCATCAGTCTCCTGGAGTCAGGATAAGAGTGTTGTGGGAAAACCAGTTTAAACAAAAGTAATCTATCTTCGAGTAAAAGTCTCTGGACTCAAATGCTTTCGGTTTTCAGTTAATTACTGGCCACAAAATAATAGAACCAGGATCAATTTGATTAGCAAAATGTTCAATATGGTTTGAAAAAACACTATTTGCAAAAAATTTAATTTGAAAAAAAAAAAAAAGAAAGAAGGCAATTTGATCAGTAAAACGTTCGATTTGGTATGAAAAAAGTCTATTTTGCTTTTAAAAATGGTTACATTTGGATTGAAAAAAGTCAATTATATTTTGTAAAAGTTCAATTTGATTTGTACAATGTTCGATTTGTTATGAGAAAAAGTTCAATTTGATTTGCATAATGTTCGATTTGGTATGAGAAAAAATTTAATGAGGTTTGAAAAATGGTTACACTTGGATTGCAAAATAACTTTAATTATATCTTCTTTTTTTTTAAATATAGTTATTACTCAGTTTGTTGTTTTCAATTATACGGATTTCAAGCTTAAAGCTCACCATCAGATTGACATTTGAATTGAAAAAAAAAAGGTCAATTACATTTTTACAAAGTCAATTCCATTTGGTTTGAGAAAAGATTCGATTTTTTTTTTTTTTGTAAATGTTCCATTTTGTTCAAGGGAAAGCTCAATTTGAATTGAGAAAAAGTTCAATTTACTTAAAAAAAAAAAAAAATGAAATTCGATTCGAGAAAAATGTACCATTTAGGTTGAGCACAAAAAAGGTCAATTCGATTAGCAAAAATTTCAATTTAATTAGTAAAATGTTCAATTTGGTTTGAGAAAAAGTTCAATTTACTTTAAAAAAAATGCAATTCGATTCGAGAAAAAAGTTCCATTTAGGTTGAGCACAAAAAAGGTCAATTCGATTAGCAAAAATTTCAATTTAATTAGTAAAATGTTCAATTTGCTTAGTTCAATTTACTTTTAAAAAAAATGCAATTCGATTCGAGAAAAAAAGTTCCATTTATTGAGCAAAAAATGATCAATTCGATTTGCAAAAATTTCAATTTAATTAGTAAAATGTTCGATTTGGTTTAAGAAAAAGTTCAATTTACTTTTTTTTTTTAAATGCAATTCGATTCGAGAAAAAGTTCCATTTCGGTTGAGCACAAAAAAGGTCAATTCGATTTGCAAAAATTTCAATTTAATTAGTAAAATGTTCAATTCGGTTTCTGAAAAAGTTCAATTTGGTTTGGAAAATGTTCTATTTGGTTCGAGGGAAGTTCAATTTGCATTGAGAAAAATTGCCAATTACATCTTCAGAAGATGATCTCAATAAAGATCGAAACGTTGGCACGATAAAGAAAATGGTTTTGTAATTTCATTTGAACAAATTTCAATTTATTTTGAAAAAAGTTCAATTTGAGTAGTAAAATATTCAATTTGGTTCGACAAAATGTCCAATTTGGTTTGAAAAAAAGGGTCAATTATATTTTAAAATATAAATAATAAGAGTCTGGATCGGAAAAAACATTGATAAAATTTAACTTCCGTGCCTGCCACTGGTGACGTACGATTCAAAAACAGCAGAAGAGGGCGGAAGGTCATACGAACGACGGACCGGAACTTGTAATTGACTTGGCTCATTGTCAGTTTGAACCAGACCGCTAATAAGCATGGTACATTTACAAACAATGGGCTGCTTAGTACGGCTTTTGAAGCTTTTGTCGTTTTCACTTGTGAAACACGTTACGAGGAAACGTTTTTACAAATCTAGTCTAAGCCACATACCAATCTACTGATCGAGTAATGATATTTCGAGGGAAACCTTTCCATGTCTATCAACGTTTTTTGTGCAAGTTTGAGAGTACATAATGAATCAAAATTGAGACCATAATTATTTACAGTAGTCATGAAATTGTTGGGACTGTAATTCGTATAATAACAGACAATTTAATTAAATGCAGGCAGTTCTTGTCTTTAGTCGAGTCGACGGGTTTCTTGGAAAACTGCTGAGCGTGAACAACAGCTTTCCCACGAAGGAAAACTCTTTCAGACACGAAATCATAAGCTAAACCCAAGCTCTCAATGAGAAAGGGGCAAGAGAGAAAGTTCCGAGAAGTTGTCGGCTTACCTCAAAAAGAAATGGGCAAATATTTTCTTCTTTGAAGACAATTATCTAGTTGTAACTTAGGTTTCCTATATAGGTCAGTTCTAACCCTGCTTATCACCCTGGCCAACCAGTGAATATGGTGAAAAGCAAAAAAGCTGATGTCTGACAAACCTAAATGACCATACCACAGACCCAATGAATAAAAATCTAACTATCATCTCATTATTTAATCTAGTGACTACTCAATATACTCATATTAACATATTTTTTGTTTTTTGATATTTGCTGCAGATCATACAGAAAACGTATTGTAATTACTGGCTTGTCCATCAGACGAAAGGCTATTAAAAATCGAAAGGCCTGTGTTTTGTTTTAAATTTTAACATTAAAACGTATAGCATGCCACCCAAGGAATGAGTTATACCCCAACTACAAGGCAGTTAATTCAAATTAACGAGGTTTAAAAAAATTCCTTCCCCTTTTAAGACGATCCCTCTAGTTTTGCGGCCTCAATAAAAAAGCGACCGCTTTGAAGACGTTCTAGATAGCCATCTCCGATTCTTCCTACTGGCACCATCTCATAGGGGCGAAAATAATTCCGATTCCCAGCATATTCTTGGTGGGGGGTCTTCAACAAAGGTCGTAGAGAAGGACAAATCCGTCGGGGCAAGTCTCAATTGTATAATTAGATCCAGCCAAGCTCAAAATTATTGGGGTGGTACAAAAAATGGTTACCCATTAGGTATTCAAATGTTTTTCCAACCCGATCGAGACTGATTACAGGCCCTTCGCTTGATTGCCTGTATTAGGATCGGAATTTCCTCAGGCAGGAAGTGGAATACCGATGTGAACTAGCGTTTTAACGACCCCGAAGAAGAAGAAGAAATCCAACCCAAGCATTATCCTTTGACCAACCTTCATCTTACTGATACACACCCATCTTAATGAGAAGCATAGCGAAAAGCGAGTGTCGATTACTATGTTGTCAGCATATTAGCAAATTTAGTAATTAATGTTAAAACTTTAAACATATTAATCACCTTGCTTTTTTTTAAAAGTACATACAATTTTAAACAAGAAATGTTCAGATTACTTTTTGAAAGTCTGTGAAGTGATGAACCTGTAGTTTGGTCGTTTCTGATGATTTTGACCTGTCTACCTTTGATTTTTTTTTGTAATTTTACGTTATCAGTAAAGGGTGTTTAAACACATTCTTTATTTACTCACCGACCCATCAGTGAAGATGGCGAGAAACCGAAACATAAAGACGAAAATGATAGAATATATCCAAACTACAAACAATAACACGTATTAAACGAGGACTGTTAAATCCAGTATGACAAAGCGAGAGCATCAAGTGGAATAGTGTCAAATTTAGAATTGACCTTGTGCGTCCTTGACTCGCGAGCTTAATGGTCCCCCCGACCGACCATTATGGCCCAAATATGGTCCTCGCGATCCTCAGGCCCGACCGGCCTTGTAGAAAGGCGTGGGGTGACGTTGAACTCATTTGTCAGCACTGATTCACCCCCGAACAATGTTAGTTTGAAAGTTTTGGCAACGGAGTTTCCAACGAAGGCTATCTCACAAATCTTTTCGCAACCACTGCAACCGCCAGACATGTTCTTTCGATAAGATTCAGTAGATTAATTTCTAGAAACCAAATATTAAGCAAGTACGAGTCGGACCAATTATAATATGTTTCAGAATTTGCATTTTCTTTGGTTAAAGAGCCATGTTATTTCTTGAAAAATAGGTCATTGTTACAAATCACACAAACCAATATTTGTGTCATTAGTCAGCTCCACGATGAGTCTTTAAAAGTGAAAAACTAGCTTTTACTTCTTCTCTCTTCAATATTTGGCTAGACAAAAAGTGAGACTTGGACTTGAATAAATAATAAAAGCAACCAAGCCAAAGGATGTAGGTCAGAGCAGTCATATCGGCCCTGACCACCAGAATCAGGCTAATTACATCATTTTACACGCGAAGAATTGGTTACTTGGACAAAACCCACTGCGTTATTGTTTTGAATACTAGAATACCCACTTTCACCATAAACTATAATTGGCGAAATATTAACATTTAATAACAAACAACGAACGTCATGCTGAGAGGATAATTTTGCTTGCTGATGCTTCTGCGCCGCATGGGAACAATCTCGATGCAAAGCGAGTGTGGGAAACGTCTAATTCCCGGGATCAGCGAACACAGCTGCACTATCAAAACACCACTAACTACTTTGCAGGCTCATATTTCTTTCCTGGAATTTTTAAAGCAGAGCCGCTTGACATGGAATGCTCATCATCTAATTTTCATTAGTCACGCGGCGCATCGGTCTTTTAATTAATTTTTTGTTTTCTTTTATCATAAAATAATTTCGTGAATAAGTTCGATTTCATTTAAAAATTCTACCTTAAAAAGTCTTACGAATACTAAACAACAACTGAGTGATTTTTTATTGAGGTCTGCGAGTTGATGAACCTGCAATGACCCAGCGAGGATAAGCCGACCAGAATGTCCGTAGACAATGGAACAATGTACGTTTATTAATGAGGATTTAAAAATAAATGGCAATTTATTTAAATCTGTATTTAACTGTTTTTAAATGGAAAACTGGCTTCTCTACCCTGATCTTCGAAAATACTGGACAACATTTAATAAGATTTTGTGAACTCGTTTGATGTTTGGAAATTTTGTATTTGTAAAAAATTCAATTAATTTGGGGAAAAATCAATTAGTTTTGTAAAAATTTTCATTTGATTTGTAAAATTTTCGATTTGGTTTGAAAAAAAATATATCAATTCAATTTGGAATAATTTCCATTTAATTTGAAAAATTTAATTAGATTTGTAAAATTTTCCATTTGGTTCAAGAGAAAGCTCAATTTGGATTGAGAAAAAGTTTACTTTCTTTTCCAACACTTTTTTGGCACGAGGAAAAAATCGATATGGTTTGCGAAGAAAAAGGTCAATTCGACTAACAAGAAGTTCAATTTATTTAATTAATAAAATGTACAATTTGGTTTGGAAAAAATAACAATTCAATTTGGGACAACTTCAATTTAATTTAGAAAAAGTTCAATTTGATCAGTAATATGTTAAATTAGGTTTGAGAAAAAGTTCAATTTGGTTCGGAGAAAAAAGCAATGCGGTTTGCAAAATTTTCAATTTAATTTGAAAAATATTAGATTTGTTTCGAAAAAAAAAGTTAATTCGATTTGGAAAAATTTCCATTTAATTTGGAAAAAGTTCAATTTGATTTGTAAAATGTGGGCTTTGAGAGAGAGGTCAATACGATTTGGAAAAAGTTCAACTGGGTGTCAAAAGTCAATACCATTTGTGAAAATTTCTATTTAATAAAAATAGGTTCAATATGATTAATGTTCGATTTGGTTTGAGAAAAAGTTCAATTTGGTTCGGGAAAAAAATGATAATTATATTTTAGAAAAGTTCAATCTGATTATTATTATGTTCTATTTGGTTTGTGAAATTTTCCATTTGGTTCGAAGGAAAGTTCAATATGTATAGAGAAAAAGTACCATTTGGTTGGAGAGAAAGTTTAATTTTGTTTCAGTTCGATATTATTTCGAAGGGTTGACATAAGACAAAGAAGAAGCCAGTAAAGTAATGTGTCGATCAAATCGATAATGAGAGAGATTTCAGGAAATTGTTTAGAATTGTTTCGGAGCTAAGCTTGATTTTGTTTATACATACATAAAATTGATCCTTTCTGGACTTTTTTTGTATAAACAATCTCAAAATAGTGTTCCAAAAAAACAGGAATAGAAACAGAAAAGTGAGCAGGTTGACTGAGCATTGAATGTTCTAATGAAACGGAATTTTAAAAACTCTGGTCTTTTAAGTGTAAACAAAAAGAACAAACACACACATTTCACTTAATTATTGTCTGAATCCATGAGCGGTCTTCCCTCTTGCGGAAGACGAGGACGATACAAAGAAGTGCAGGCCAGTTCGATTTTTCCGGAGACGTCGGCCGAGGTGGAGAAGGGTCAACGCACCTCCCCGAGGAGAGGGAATGGAAGAAGAAGTCGGATGAAGAACTCCCAGGAATTTCCTTCCCTTTTCGAAACGCCCCTCCCGTTGGCATATGTTACCATAATGACAGCCCTCTGGACCCAGGGACCGGCCTTGATTGCACGCCGACAGCAATTGTGGTCGACTTTCTAAAAGCTTCTCCCTGGCCATTACCGAAGAACGACGATGTATGTGGGATTTGTTCCAAGCATATAGTCACAAAGGGGTATAAAAATTCAACCCTGCTGTTAAAAGCAAAAGTAGTATTGTATGAAAAAAAAAATATATGTTAATGCGTTTGTATCACGGGGATCAGAAGGGTAAAAGGGTCACGAAGCCAATCCTGTCTGGTTACACCGTTAAAAAGGAAAAGTTACAGTTGTGGTGTCGCTGAACACTACTATTCAACATAACGTATAGCTTACACTCGCCACATTGATAAGCCTGGAAACCTACCGTTCTTTTGCAAAATAATAACTTTCAAATGCACCCAACGATTTTTTAAAGAATCGCCATGTTGAACAACAGGTACATTCATTTTTATTAGACAACATAAAGCCCAGTAAAAAATACATACTTAACTCAAATTAAAACGAAATTTTGTCACAAAATCTTTTGAAACTAATCAAAAATGGTAGAGGCGAATAATCAAGCAGCAAGTGTCAGCTTAATAAAATAGATCAAATGTAATTTTATTTTTAAAGCGTAATTTTGTCACAAAATCTTTTGAAACTAATCAAAAATGCTAGAGGCGAATAATCAAGCAACAAGTGTCTGCTTAATAAAAGCAATACAAAATAAATTTTATTTATGAGGAATGATTTTATAACTGATTTGAAATGACAAAGTAGGTCTACAAAGTTTCAAACATTAAACGTTTATAAACGTTTTTCGTAAAGGAACATAAAAATTATATGGAACAGCCTATATTATTTGCTTTCCCTTCATATTGATCAAAACCTTACCTAGATGTTTTACAATAAGTGCCATTAAAAAAATTACAATATATCTGATATTAATTGAAACTTTTATTGCAAACGTCCTCACAGCTGTTACAATTATTACCACAAAAAAGAAAGAATAGTTTGGTTTTTCCAATCGATTTATTCGGTCAAATGCATTTCGGTTTTTCGCCATTTCTGAAGAGATGTGAAACCGAAACGACTGCGAGACTAAAAAGATCGGAAATGACCAAACTAAAAGTTCATCTGCCCTGTTTATTAACAGTACTCAAACAAAAGCCATTCAATATTTTCGGGGTCTAAAAGTTGATACTTTTATAAAATCACTAATATGACGAGAAGCGGAAACGCGACTGCCAGACAAAAAACGAGGATAGGTAGACCAAGTGATCAGAAAAGGGTTAACTAAATTCTCAACTGACCTAAAAAAAGTCTTTCAATATTTTGGTCCTAAAAGATGATAGTTTTATGAACTGAAATTGGCAAGAAGCCGAAACACGTCTGACAGACGAAAATCGAGAATGGGGAGACCAAAATGATCGAAACTACATGACCATCATCTCGCAGACCTAGTAAAAGAGTTTATATAACGCTCACAAATTTTTAAAAAACTATTGTGTGAATTGGATTATTTGATTTTTGGGTATCTGGATCGATATGATGTATAATCGATAGCATTCTCTGAATTATTCTGGAAAATTAAGTTTTAGATAATTATCTAATAAAAGTTCAAAGCAAATTGGATCTCGCTTTGATGTTTGTATAAACCTCATAAGAACAAGAATTTATTTTGATATTTTTTACGTACGTATGATGTACATTTCATACGTATATATAATGCTTGTACAAAATGTACAAGGAAGTTTCAAAGTAGGGTTCTAAAAATGGACTGTTTATAAATACCAATACCATTTGGTTGTAGTCTTTTCGTTAAAGTTCTCACTTCTTCCCCTGGGAGAAATAGAATGGAAATCTATGAGAAACTATGTTTTCCTCTGTGGATGAAACCTAGAAACGGTGTCAAGGGGCAAGGACGAGCCTCCCACTTCGCTTTGACCTACTTGCTCCAGCCAGTACACGTGTTTCCAAACAAACCGCCATTCTATTTCCTCATCCGCCCACGCATCCCACGGTTTGTCAATCTAGCCGCAAGGAAAGTGGTCGAGTTTTGACAAAATATAGATTATTAGGGACTGGGCCAAATAGTGAAAACGGTATTAAGCTAAGTACTGCTGTCATGTCAAAAATATCTAATTTGACTAGATTGGATCTAAATATTCCACAAAAAATCTGAGATGTGATCATAACGAATACAGAATAGATTTTTAAATCGAAATAATTCCAAGAAAGATATCTGGCCTTCTGCGCGAAATTATTTTGGGCAGGCCGAAGATGGAATGTAAAGCTTCCGGTTCGGTATGTCTTGGAATGCCGAGATGTAACATTAAAAATCAAAACGTGAGACTATTCTTGAAGGAATAGACATCTGTAACAACTGGGAAATAGTGAAAAAAGTCATCCTACTACACTTGTAATTTGTGGCAGGTGGCCGACAGTCACCTGATACGGCATCTGGGGAGCCGAGGCATCTGCAATGGACCATCACCTGTGACCAGCTGCTCCCTTACAGCTGTTCCACTGGAAAAGTCTAATTTCAAATAACTGGTTCAAACTGTTGCCTCAGGCACGTCAAGTTCAACTGATGTTCTTTTGTTGTCTCAACAAAATACACGAATTTTTAACATTCATCTTGTCCAACTCTCATTATGAATAATCTGTATGTTGGTATGGTACGGATGATAAAACAAATTCAATTTTTACTGCCAAGCTTTCTTCGCATTTCATATAGTCATAATCAAGGCAAAACAATCTTAAATATATCTACATATGACATAAATAAGTTTTAGTATATAGACATATTTAAGATTGTTTTGCCCTGATTATGACCTCAAAATAGGTTGAAAGCTCGGCAGTAGCAATTTAATTTTTCTTCGTCCAGACCATACCCAGATCCAGAGTGTTTAAATTTACAAAAAATATGATAAATAATACACAGACAAACTACTAAGGATTGAAACGCCGAAAAGCGTATTTCAGACAACTAGAAGTACAAGGAGACAAAACAACAAGATCATCATCTGTAGACCCGACATAACATCTCACGATTTTAAATTCGCCAGCAAATAACGTGGTGCTGGCACCAATTCCTAACAAGCTCGCAAAACCACTATATATAGCTAGAGTAAATTTAGAATTTAAACTTCCTTATGCTGCCCGCAAAAAATGAGGTCACGCGACAGCGTGATAGCCTTATCGTGCGATAATTCAAAACAGCACGCATAGTGGCCGAACGCGGAGGAAAAAAAAAGATTCACCCGAGTATAAAGGAATAAAAAGATGGAAGGATACCGCAACAATGGCCAGAATTCTAAGACATAAATTACTTACATCGTTAAAAAAAACCTCATCTCCGTTCTAAACGTGGCAGCAAACAAACCATAATTTCCAAACCCACGCCTATTCCGGCACCTTCCCTTTAAGAAACTTTACCTAATTAGACGATATTAGATTTTTATGCAAACGAGTGTCTATTCAAGATTGAAAATAAGTTTTTTAAACGGGAATGTACATCAGGCGATTAGCCAAGACTCCTAAACCCAATACTATCCACCTCAAAATATACTCATTATCATTGTGTTTTAACTTATTAAAGAATTAGATAAATCAATTTTTTAAGACACGTTTCGTACGATCATAGGAATGACAAAGACTTAGTTTGTTGTGTTATTCGATTGCAGTATCAAGAAAAAGATATATTTTTAATTTACTGTGCACATCGCAACGCAAAGCATTTCAGCATAACTGATAATCACCACCAGTGCGATGCTCGATGAGAAAGATGGAGGATGTATGCGGAGAATACATCTATTGGAGCACTCGAATCATACATACTATATAAGTATATGGTGTTTAATGACCGTTAGTCAATGATTATTCGGAGATCGTGAGATGCGGTCTGTTGTGACGTAGGTTTTAGAGAAACATTTTCTTTATCGTGCCAACGTTTCGATCTTTATTGAGATCATTTTCGGGGCTCAAAGTGTTTGATTTCTGCGTAATTGTGTCATTCTTGTGTGTCGTGTTGAGAGTGCTACAAAAAATACAATCACTCTCAATATGAACAAAAGGTAACACAAAACGAGATATCTAAGTAGTGTGGTGGAGGACTCGATTCATACATGTTATACAAGTTGATAATTAATTTAATTGAAGTTCGATGGGGATTTTAATATTGTCTCAGACTTCACATTCACTCTAATAAATACAATCACTTTATTTTCACAGAATTAGATTACCTTGCACAGCTATTGGACTTTTAGCGAACTATAATCAAAATCCATTAGAGTTCGTGGTCAGATTGACCAATTAACTTTTTTCTATTAATCAAAATTTTGACAAAACTCGTTCAAGAATCAGGATGAAATCATGAAGACCCTCCTAAAACATATCCTGCAATACCTTATTAATCTATTTATAAAGCATGATTCAACTGAATAGTTTTCATTTTAAAATTTAGCCATAATGGGATTCCATTCCAGTGGAACTTTAAAAATTAATTCGGTTATAGGAGATAGTCACAGAAATTAACGCGGACTAATGGAAGGATAATTCAAATAAAGCCTTAATTGTCAATTAATACCAAAAATTTTCCATCTGGCTAAACTTATCTGCATCTCGATAAAATCTATATAAAAAATTTCCGATTTAAAGCAATTTTCTCACACCGCATACTTTCGCTGCTTATCTAATAATGTGATGGCTAATAAGGAAACACCAAATGACGGCAGATTAAAAATAAATAGATCGATGCTATATGCAAATTATATTTTATCCTTAAATATAAAAGAAAAAAATGTTTTAAATATTTTAATTAAAGCAGTGTTGAGTCTAGAAGTGAAAGAAAGTATGCCTATTGCTACGAAACAAAAAGTTTAATTACTAATTATAAATTTCAAAACAAATATTTTGACTGATATAATTTTATTGTTTTGATCGATTAAAGAAAAACGTGAACCATCAACATTCTACTGCATCCCTATCTATCATGAAAAATCTCGACATGGTGAAATGCCAATGACCTACCTGTGTAGGGGGGTTTAAGCTTGCCGTTGCGTGAGGTCGCAAACTGGAAGTGGAACATGTTTGACATTAATAACCTATTTAAATAGTAAGTTCCATTTTTTTAAAATTGTAAAATGAGAAAACAGTTATGTAAAATATGAATTGAATGAACCATTGTCTTTATACGATATTCGGACTGTGACTAAAGTAAAGTCTATAAAGGTTTTTCGAACTGAAAGAAAGGAGACAAAGGGCCTTTTGTAAGGGCTGATTCACGGTTTAAAGCCCTTTTTTAATTCCTGACATGCGTTACGCCGGTGACGTCATGGCAGCAGATGTCAAGTCATCACCCTGTAGAAGATTCCTATCGGAGAAGGGTTCAGCCCTCCCAGGCCCAACTGTTACGCGACAAACTCGTAACTACACACAAACAAACCAACACGACCTGTCAAAACTGAACAAAAATCATCATAACTACAATAATTAACAAACCCACTGTTGAAAATAGCGAAATGAAAAATGTCGGACAGACCAAAGCAGCAAAGTTGTTAACGACCTCGACAACAAAAATCTCACAATACAAAAACTGACTTGTACGAACTACCATTACACAAGTAAAAAAGTTAGACATGTTTACACGGCCTAACCCATATTTGTAGGTTTATAATGGCTATGTACTTTGTATGACACAAACACAAGGTGAGAGTTTATCGATTTTCTTATCAAAATGAGAATTTTGAATCAATAAGAACGATCTTTCCATTTACCCTACAAGTTAATATGATCATAGTATAATCGGTTCCGGACATCCAACTGCACACTGCCTGTGAACAAGAGAATTAAAAAGTACGGGAATGCTAAACCAGTGGTGGGGTTTACCTCCGGCAATTTTTGGGACCACCATAGTTTGGGTACCCTTATCTAAAAGTCCTTTATTGTATCAAACAAAGAAACTTTCAGCTCTACGTTAAAGTGAGTTATTGGGAAGAGGTCATGAGTACATCAGGCAGACGAGTGTGATAAAATACTGACTATTTGGAAAAGAGAAGAAATGAGTAAGGCATAACTTCATAAACAACTAATGGTAAGATAAATACTGACACTTTTTGAGACGATCTATTTTGATCGAGCATCTATTTGAATGTGAATTTTGATGGTGGCATGATTTAATATGGATTTTCGTTGGTATATGTTAACTATGTGAATAGTTTCCTGATTGTTTGTAATTTTTTTGTAGTAGTGTTACATATATCACCTGATCAGGCTTATGTCAGTGGTGTTATCCTAAGATTAGCTGTGTCGGGAGTTCGAGTTTGTATGTGTAATTTTGTTCATAATAGAGAACCTTCTCTCGAAGTCCTTTATTGTTTGAATCAAAGAAATTTTCAGCCCTAACGGCGGCAATACAGTAGGGGGTACTTCTCCCGGCTTACAATCAAAGGGGGGAGTGTCGTTACAAAAGGACAATGCGAACTTTGAAGTTTTGGACAAGCCCGCGTCATTCACGACCGTTAGCAGGTGCCGTCACACCTGCGGGACGGCAGGCAAATTTGCCAAACTCGTTTTGTTTTGTTTTTGCAATTACCTACCACCTGGTACCGTGCGACGAACATCCCGATCGAACCGCCCGCATCAATTTGAGCACGTAGCGCGCCGGAAACGGATGTCCGTCGAATACCTTTACCCTCCTTGAAGCTACTTATTATCGACGAGAGGCCACATTTTACATTGTACAGAAAACTACAAATTTTCCTTTTTTTATTCTGTAAAACAGTGGTGAAAGTGTAAAAATTTATAGCTCGTACATTTTACTACATCCTTCCATATATTAACCTAAAGACTATTACCTTTAATAAAGTGACTATTGTCTATTGACTGTTGTACATGTAATGAGGTAATTTATAGAAAGTCAAAAGAATGTGAAAACTAAATAGCGAAACTGTTCAGATGCTGAATCTGACGTCCGTCTCCACTTATCAAAAATTAAACCCAACATGGCCAAATTGTGCAGGTTAAAACAACCTCTTCCAATTAATGGATCATTAATCATTAATGATCAAATTATTGCTTTTGAATTTGGCTCGAGTTTTACCTTTACCTATCTATTGATTCTGTTCTGTCCAATTTGATTTTCGTGTTCCAGATTTTGTAAATTACGTTAAGAATGTCAATCTGTTTGTTAATTAGGAATGTACTGGCTAATTTATAAAACTTTAATTTAGTATATATTATAACTAACAAATTTTAATACTTAAATGATCGGGGTCCTCCCTGGATTTTGTTCTGTGAAAAGTGTCAATTCGCTAAAAAGTTTAAGAAGTCCTGCTCTACAGCAAACCATGTTGGTTTTGAGAATCCTTTCTTTTTTTCCATTCAACAAGCGTTTCCACCTTCTTTTTTTCTGCCACAAAGACGAAATAAATATAACAGTTATAAAAAAAAAAGGGGGGGGGAAACAACGATGATCCATGTATACGGTGTTTGATAGCAAACACTTTTGATTTAAGACGGACAAGTTAATTCTCGTCTAATACCGAAGGGACTGGAGTTTTAATGGAAGGTCTCGGGTTATTGACCTCACCAGTCCGACAGGTAGAAGAATCCCGTCGGTAAGCATGAAAGTGAAAATAGTGGGAATTAAGAAGGTTAG
Organism: Cimex lectularius; assembly: GCF_000648675.2. NCBI lineage: Eukaryota > Metazoa > Arthropoda > Insecta > Hemiptera > Cimicidae > Cimex > Cimex lectularius. Next base: position 118,910 of record NW_019392918.1, on the reverse strand, counting down.
ATAAATAAATATTAAAACAATTAGCTGGCACGTAGAAAAACGTTTAGGAGCCTTTTTGTCTGAATAATGTAGACTATCGGTAGTACTTTAATAATGTTAATAATTACTCAAATAAAGTGAAGAAAGGAAAGCTTTTTCGAAAATATAAGTGGGAAACAAAAAGGAACAAAGGAACCATAAACATAAATCAACTTAGTTTTTATATTCACTAAAACTGAGGACCACAACAACCTTTTTTTGCACTTTATACTATTTTAAGGTAATTGTTGGATTGTTTATGTCTTAAATTAAATATTTCTTTCATAAAGCTGTCAACAGATCCGTTTCTAAATTAATTTATATACTATTAGAAAAAAAACCTATAAGTACCCCCTGCGCCCTTGTTTCTCTTTTTTATGTTTCAATTATTTCTTTTATGTTTTACATTTAAATAATAAAAACTCGCCCTTTTTTATTATAATTGGTCAATGAAAAGTCTAAGTTAGAGGTAAAAGTTCTTTCTTTATTTTTTGAAACATAAACAAGGAACATGAATCAGTACATGTTTCACCTTGGTTGACCATAAGAACTTTTTAGGAGCTTCCGTGTTCTGTAACTGACACATTCAACTCACTGCTTTTTAACCTTTTTTTAGATTTTAGTTCGATTGTTTTTGATCTTAGAATTTGACTGTTCCTTTGTTTTAGCTGTAAATGAGGCTTTTTTAATAGATTTACTTACTTTTAATCTAAGTATTGTTGTGCCTTCCATTTTCTTTACAATTAGTATCGATTTATCACTTTTAGGTTTCCAGTTTAAACAATTGAAACTCGGCAATTTTTATTGGTGTAGATAGTGGTAAATGTTTTGGTTCTTTTTTTATTTTTGTTTAAACAAAAACAAAGAGACGTTATAAAGAGAAGCAAATGTGAATTGGTAAAGTTTCACCTTAGTTGACCATAAGAACTTTTTAGTAGTTTTTGTATTTTTTAATTGACAAATTAAACTTCCTCAGAGCTTTGTCACCTTTTTTAGATTTTAGTTCGATTGTTTAATCAGAATTTAAATATTTCTTTGTTTTGACGTAGTGATACGTTTTTTAACAGATGGAGGTACTTTTAGTCTATGTACTATGCCAACTCTTTTCTTTGCAATGCCTATCGATTTATCACTTTTAGGTTTCCAGTTTAAATAATTAAAACAAAGCAATTTTTATTATAATTGGTCTAGTTAGTGGTTAAAGCGTTGGTTCTTTTTTTGTGCTTTTTGAAACAAAAACAAAGAAGACAAAACGTTAATCGGTACATGTTTCACCATAAGACTTTTTAGGAGCTTCTATGTGCTGTAATAGACAGGTTGAACTTCCTCAGAGCTTTTTCACCTTTTTTATAGTTTAGTACGATTGTTAATCTTAGAATTTAGACGTTTCTTAGATATAAGTGATGCTTTTTCAATAGATTTATGAACTTTTAATCTATGTATTGTAACTTGTCTTTTCTTTATAATGCCTATCGATTTACCATTTTTAGGTTTCCTGTTTAAATAAATAAAACTTGCCAATTTTTATCATAATTGGACTGATTAGTAGTAAACGCTTTGGTTCTTTGTTTTATGAAAGAAAATCGTCCCGTTGACCTTCCGAGGTGCGACAAAGGTCGTCGAAGAATGCGGAAGCGTGAGTACTCGGGTGGTCGATATCTGGTAATTCCTTGAGTTAATGTTACCATAGTTACGACAGCAGTTTCCCACGTGTCTCGTCGACTCTCTTTTCCGAAAACATCTCACTCCTCGTTTTCGAGACCGCCCATTTCCGTTCGTCCCGTCTCGCTCACGCCCCCTCTTATAGGAATAATAAAAGAAAAATAACCATTCGATTCGGGATACGAGCAGAGCCGATCGGGCCTTTTTGAAAGCGTTTCCCTCTATAATTGCACCCCTTAAGGTCAGTGTACACCTATAATCTTAGTCTCATCCGGTTTTCCTTGACTCTGGACTTTATAAACCGCATGGCACTGCCACTGCACTGGACCTGATTTCTCCATTTCAGACCAATCGAATCCATTACCGTAGACGAGATCCTTCTGTTTATAACCCGCGTAAACCAACTTTCAAGGTAGACGAAGGGGCCCGATCGATTCTCGATTCGAAAAATATCACAGGGCTTTCCTTTTCCTTGGTCCCGATAGACTTTCAATTTCCAGGTTTCCAGTACAAGCAAAGCCGAAATCTTTATCTAGACACTATTAACTGCAATTTACCAGAAAATAACTTTCGTTAAAAAAAATCTCGTCTAAAAACAAAACTTTACAAACTTAACTTTAGTCGGTATGTCTAGGTGTGAACGACCTTAAATCCGCAGATCTTATCGCTTATCGCATCCGCATCAGCCAACTATTTTTTGCCCGCCGGGGCAGAAAATAAGAAAATGCCCGACGCCGAGATAAAAACATTAACATTTTACAACAAAGAAAATTCAATTCAGAATGTGTTTAAAGCCTTTAACCTCCTGCCATTATGTTTACATGTAATACTGTAAAAATCAAAGAATCTTTTATGTGTCAAGTTCTGAGCCATTGTGATGAGGTCATGGAGTTCAAGATGCTTAGACGACATCAATGATTTGAGAAAATACTGACAGTTTAATAAGTTAGTACAGTAGGAAATAAAATTACATGATAAATGATCAGTGCTATGGTGAATTGTGGTCACATTACACACGACTGATAATTTTTTGAACCACCATTAATATATAAATAGTCAGCCCTACGTTCAATTTTCATGTATAGTGAAGAACTCGTCAGTCCAAGCCTGCTAGGATGCTCATCGGACTACCAACTAATGATTTGGGATTACACTGTCAGTTTCATAACTAGTACGGTATGCAATAAAATTATTTAACAAATAACCATTGATATGGAGTATTGTGGCTCACAACACACTACTGACAATTGTTTGAATCGTTATTATTGTGCCAATTGTCAGCCATTTGTGGCCTATGTTGAATTGTGGATATATAGTGAAGATATCATGAGCCCAAGCATACCTGGATGCTTAAACCATAGACCAATGATTTGGGAATGTACACTGACAGGTTGACTAAGAATTAAATGCTGTATGCAATAAATAAACAATAACTACTCATACGATAAATTTCGACTATTTCGAACATTTTTAAAATTTGTAAGTATAATAAAACTAATGTACCAATCAAACAATACTTCAGTCCTACTGATTGTGAATTATTGTGAAGAGATCACGGATCCAGTCAGAGCAGATTACTTAGTCTACTGATTTGGGATAATACTGACAACTGGGGTAATGAAAAAAAAAAACTATTTAACACGTAACCAGTGGTATGACAAATTCTGAAAATTTTTAGTACAACCTAATCTACAGGATGTGCCAAACAGCTATTTGAATTAACAATCGTGAAGTTCAGATAATTGCTAAGCATAGCACAATTTTGTCATATTCAAATGTTAATTTTTAAGGAGGTCATTGCTGTTTTATATTTTAAAAATCTGTCTGATTGTCAGTTTCTGTCAATCACTTTAAAATACTTCACTTGTAAACCAAAGATATTTTTCCACCGTTTGTACGAAAAAAAATTACAATGTTTTCACCTACGAGATATTAACACCAACAATGATTTTTTTTTTTTTTGCAAACCGCATAAGTGCCCTTTTCTTCTTTACGGTCCAGTGCGTAATTATTCAATGAGATTCTGACCATTAAATCTCAAGGACAGCGAGTTGGATTTGAAAGAAACAAAATGTTATAAACTGATTCAAACGAGGGGTTTAGGCCTGATTGAGAAATTTGCAAGTGAGCTAAGTATGATATGCCTAAACTGATGGATGACTACTGGAAACTCATTATAGGTATATACCTATATAGTATTATACCTGAAACAATCAAACTGGATGGGAACTAAACAAAAAACGATTATAGTCAATAAAATTAGACACCCATTCTTAGAAATGGCGAGTGACGACATTATCCCGGAAATACTTTTTACAAAATCCTTAAAAGACTCAGTAGACTACAAAGAGAAGAAAAATTCAGGATAATATCAGATACAATGATGTCTTCAGAACACATGAGGAATCGGATCAGGCGTTTTTTGTGCAAGCCCAAAACATAAATATCAATCTCAATATTGAATAACATAAATATCAGAGGCTAATTCAGAAATGTAACGTAAACAAAGAGGACTTGTGTAGGGTACTACCAGGTACTACTAGTGCAGGTATATCTGGCCATGTTTGGCACTTGTGCATTAAAATCCATATTTTAATTTTATAATAAATAATTAAAATTATAATCTCTGATTTCTCTAATCAAATAAAACAATTTTTATTATCTATCTTGTTCGTTTAAAATCCCACTGTAAATTGTGCTTAAACCATTGATGTCTGATTAAAAGTTACAGGCGTTTTCATCCATAAAAATGTACACCATCTCTTTCATGAGGCTACGACCAAGGAAAGGTTTCTGCGTCATGATTTTTACCTCATCAAAATTGAATTTGTGAGTTTTTTTCTTGGCAATGTTTTGACAAAGCAGAAACTGGGGTTTATTTGTATATTTACAATCATGATTATGTTTTCTTATTCTTTCTTCCAAATACTGCTTCGCCTGGCCATAGTACGTGGTAGGTCAGTCATTGCATTTTATATAATACACCACATTGGAACTTTTTGAAAGGGTTTTTAAGGAGAAAGAGAAAGAGAAAGAGAAAGAGAGAGAGAGAGAGAGAGAGAGAGAGAGAGAGAGAGAGAGAGAGAGAGAGTGAGAGAGAGAGAGAGAAGAAATTGATGTTCCATTGCTGCATAAGAGAGAAACATTTGACTGTCAGTACATTTCTCGTAGAATGTTAAACATCAACCGAAAATATTTATATCGATAATATGGTCTTAAGATTTCCTAAGATTCGCTATGAAGAAAGTAGCCCCAATAAAAAAAAATAATAAAATTTCGAACTTCTTGAAAATTACGTTTTTAACGATTTGTGAGGTTAAGGTATGACGACTATCATGTACAGTTTTTTACCTATTAATTATTACATATAATAGTGAAATTGTTGGTAGTCTAACGCTAATAAATATGGCTTTTATCGAGTTTGCTATTTAATTAATTATATCCCAACTTAAGTTTAATTAAAGCTCATAAACGCAGAGCTGAAACATGTCTTTGTCTGTCTATCGCAAGGAATGCCAAATCACAATAAATCGACAGTGGTTTAAACAAAAATAAATTCGTAATTTTCACAATGTAAACCAGGTTAATGATTCTTGAACGTCCGGTCATAAATCATGCGGTGTAAACGACCGTCAGCTGGTCGGTTTTGTTTTCATATCGACATGAATAATCTTATGTAATTATTGCAGAGCTCGACCGGGTGGCGTGTAGGAAGTGCATCGGCGTCCTTGGATGCAACAAGTTGCGACTTTTCCCCCTTTCCTTATTGCATTGCAACACGTCCTTCGGTGTACTCTCGTGATTTACCGAGCCAGGTTCTTTCATTTCTGTCTCGTTGTTTTGTATGAAAATTTGCTGGATTGCGACATCCACAAGTGCCCCCGAGGATATATCCTCCCATCCTGACAGGTAGGTATGGATGGATTGCCTACGCTCTCCGCCCTATTTTCGCACGCATTGGTTTTAAAGAGAACAAGAAAATCTATTGGCTAAGCTGTGAAGAAATAACGACCCGTTAGAAGTTGTTGTACTCAAAATAGTTCCTTGTTTTAAAGAAAAAGTTTACTCATAGGCAACGTTTTGTTATCTTCACTTAACATATTAATTATAGTATTTTTTTTGTATTAGCAAACAAAAAAACCCTGAAATTTACCATCGAACAACTTTCCGCTAAAGACCGACTATTAGTCTACTGAAACCTTAACTCTTAAGGTTTTTTTCCCCCCCAAGCTTTACGCCTTATACTACTTGATACAAAACATACTACTTGATCAGCTGTGCGCATTATCTTTTAAATGTGGACTGCAAGTACGCGGCTATACCCCAGAGGGTTCCGATGTCTGTCCACTGAAAGAGCCCATATGAATGACCTTCCAATATGCACACAATTTGATGACGACAATGCATGTGAGGTGTGAGCCATAGGGAAATCCACAAGATTGCCAAGAAGAGTTGAAAACACGAGTGGATGGTGATCGCACTGGAGGATAAAAGTGAACCCAACTTAGTAACATTTACACATAGAAAGTCCACAAGTAACACCCAATGCAGTAATAACGCTAAGTGATGACCCTGTAATGTGCCTAGGCTGCTATATCTAGTTTCAAGGCGAAATTGGAAGAAGAATATACCTCATCAGAGAATACGGACTAAGATTATATAATTGCCTGATCACCGATATCCTGTCCTTAAGCACAAAACGACATACATGAGCTTATAAAAATCATCTTGTAATCATTCTGCCTATGAGAATCAAAAGCAATATTGTTAAAATCCAAGTCACTCAAAACAGAATGATCAACTCCTCATCTCAACCTACAACCTTTCGATTTTTCCCTCTTTTTGCAATATTTTCAAACATCGTGTAATCAGGATTCGATTCTCAGCGACTTATGAAGTGACCACGGGGAGCTGTTGGCGAATTAAGTACTTTTTTAATTATTACATTAATCCATATGCTTTTAATAGCTATAACTGATCTATTTATTAGTTTAATTAATTATAATTTTTCTCAAAAGACTTGAATGAGATGAAAACGTTGGCGTCACGAAAACGTCGTTGGTTCGAATCCCGCTCGTGACACTTTTTCGTCTCAACCAAGACCTTAGATAAAAAGTACAATTAATTAAAATAATTAATATGGTACGACTACTAAACAACATGGGTTGTAGTTTATTTATAGTCATTATCTATTGAGTAAACCTAAAATGCCTACAAAACCTTGAAACATGTGAACTGAGCGCTTATAAAGAGAAATACAGTGAGGTTTGTCGTTCTTGTGTTTTGTTGTAAGCACAACTTTAGTCTATGACATTTTTTTAAATAATTACAGTTTAGCCAAAAATTGTAGAAAATGAATAGAACAAGTACATAAAGAAACCATGACCGTTCAACACGTTATTAGGTATTGTTAAAGACCCGATTCAACTTATACCTTCAAATGTATTTAAAAAGGCAACAGAAACCGATTTTATCGCGGCCTAATTTTGAGTGGATCTATATCGAATTGGGCGAAGTTGAGTCGGGTCGGAGGTCAAGGTGGGTCGTTGATTCCGATTGGGCTGGTACACCCGCTCGGAAATAAACTATCTAGCCATTGTCTGCTCCTTGTCGCCCTGGCAAAGCGATTAGCACCAATTTTCTTTTCTCTATTTTAAGAAGTGAGCTATCGGGTCGGACCTTGACCTTGCTCCTCAGAAGTGTTTGCAAATGAATGAATACTAAAATTGGATGATACACTCCTTCTTTGTAAGACACGACTAACTACTTTTAAATCCTCAGAAGTGTTTGCAAGATGCAAGTTAATGAATACTAAATTTGGAAGATACACTCCTTTCTTTTAAAAAACGACTAACTGCCAAAGTAACAGTGAGTTTAGATATTCAATGAACGTAACAAATCTACGTAACGTTATGCCATTCTATCTATCAGTTCTTGTACAGGTACGGTAACTAGAGATTGGAATGGGTTAGTTACCGTTAGTTACACCAGTTTGAGGGGGTTAAAACTAAAGCAAGGTTATGTACTATCATAAGTAGACGACAGTGTTGCAGATACGGTATGGCGTTACAGTCCTATGTTTTTGTATCTCTAGTCTACACACTTTTCTTTGGCTTTCGGTAATGCATTCTTAAAATAAAATTGTTTAATATATTAAGGATTATGAAAAATCAACAGGTCTAAACATGAGACTAGTGGGTTGCCATTTCGTTACCCTACATTGTTACATGTCTGGACACACATTTATAATTCTAATTTAAAAAAAAATCACGAGGAGGGTTTTCACGGAGTTTATTGAGAAAACAAGGCTACTGAAATAACAATTGCAGGTCCGAATTATATCATTCAACATGAAATGCAATTGACCTAAGAAAAAAACCGTCGACGGCCTTGTGAAGCGAAAACCATTTCCTGAGTGCATTTCCTTACATTGTGCATGAAATGACTTCTTAAAACTAAAATCTCAACGCGATTTATTATTTTATAGCGGATTGTAAAACAATCTTTTCAACTCCGAAACAGGAAGACTATACACTCGGCAAAGTAATAGAAAGTTTAGAAAACGCTTTGTAAATTGTACGAAAGTCGAACTTTCAGAGCAAATAGAAAATACTGCGCTGTATATCTTTTGACGTTTACGGACCGTGGTAAATTTCGTCAAAACAGGCTAGTAAATTTAAACCTAAACGTCTGTTCATGGGTCAATACTCAACTACCTGATATAAGGTTCAAACAGACAGATTTACAACTGCTTTTAAAAGAGTCGTTCAAGTTACCCTCTCACCCCCAAACAGAAAACACAAGGAGATGGACGAAGATATCTAAATTTATACGAAAAGCGACCGATATTGCGCTGTGAGTGCAACGCGATGCCTTGGCCTACTTGCAACTGCTTTTGAAAGTGCATAACTATTGTCCTCAACCCGTTGGCTTATTTCGCAACCAATTTCTAAATGTGAGTTTTCACGATAACAATATTAACCTAAAAACTATTATTTGATAGTAGCTCCAAAACAAGACCATGAAATAATTTACAAATTGATAAAATACAAATTATAAAATTTTGATGGTTTTCGTTTAGGCATCTTATTGTTTATTTTGTACCTTATTAACGGCCTATTATTGTTCCTTAATGATTCATCTTAATTTATACATACTTGGAAGCAAATATTTAAGTAATATAGTCAAATAGTTTTGAAATGCTTTGTGGACGGCAGGGATGAATTTGTAGTTTGGTCGTTTACAATCATCCTGATCGGCCTAAAACCATTGTTTCTACTGACCATCTTCAGTGGGGGGAGGGGGGTCGGCCAAACTACAGGTTTATCACAACGCAAACACGTACAAGACATCATAATTGGACTATTTATGATCTGAAAATGTTACAACGTATGGCCCACTACTGAAGAAGACCGAAATGTTCGAAAGAATCAGAGCAACTATCAAATTATGATATACTTATGATATAATGATCCTAATTGTACGTTTGGTCATTTCACTTTGAATGGTTTTCCTCTCGTTTTACTTTATAGATCCTGGCGAAAGTTAAATGAGAGCGAAAGGGAAAATGAAATAATTCTGTTATGTCAGGCCATTGTATTGATAAATTAGGTCAATGTTAGTCCCTCCAAAGGAGGATACTAGGACTACAATAGGATGTTCGTTTAGTTGAGTACTGTGATGTTAGGCGAATAAATCGAGATAAAAAATTAAACAAATGTCATGAGTCTGCATCAAAATCTGACTAGCTAGTATACAAATGCGACGATGGCGTTTGCGTCTCTTGAAAAAGCGGCCAGCGCAATTTGATCAGTGCTAACACTGGCAAATGAGACAAGCAATGCCGCTGTTGTCTGCTGTCCCATGTAAAAAGTAAAACGAAAAATTATTTAGCCATCGTCGAACAGGACACAGGATTCTTTTAGTTCTGAGCCCAAAGTTTCTTTCAGGCTCGAGGGTCCCACCTGCTCTCCATTGTGCACTGACAAAAGCTTTGCCCAGATTCGGTAAAACCTTGTGCCATTGTGGACTTCCACCTGCTTGATCCTACCTTCGGTAAGGTGCATTCAAACAATCAGCGTTCAGAAAAACGTTTCGCTTGGTTGAAAGGATTTTACAAATATTTAACCCAGAAGGATTAGATTAATAATTATCATTTCAAAACATTTGGTTCATATCCCAAATGTTTTGAAATGATAATAATTAATGAATGAATATCGTGTTCTGAATGTCTGTAGGGGATAATTTAAGCAAAGATTCCTTCCCTGTGGTGTCGTTACACCAGATATGACATTTTTACACAATCTGTTAGACAAATGTTCCTTTTTGTATGATTTTGAAATTTTACAGTTGGGCTCCAGCCCTACTGGAGCTGCAGAGAACCCTTGATTTTGGATTTATATGAGCTCAAATGAGAGCTGGGTTAAGCCTATCACCACCTGCAATTCTAGGTTTTTTAATTTACCGAGATTGGGCTCCGAGAGCTGTTAACAGCTAGGTCAATTCAGAACCCAATGAATGCAGTTCTGAGATCCAAACCCATTCACATTCTCACTCATTTGCGAGTGGCAATTCTTTCCTATTTACGTATCATTCATTCAATTAGAGTTCAATTCAATTCAACTCGATAGTCCTCCATCGACCCTCCTCTCGCCCTAAACATTCATTCTCAACACTCGCTAGGGACTCAAAGCTACAGGTACTACATACAATAAAACACCCCTATTTTTTCCAAAAATCGGAACAGAGGATGCAGCTGCTCCCTGCTCTCACTCTCATATCGGATGGCATTCCTACAGACTCTCTGTACAGAGCCAACGAATTGCACCCTTCAATTAGGTGGGATACATCAAGCAACCTTTCTCTACATATCGGACACATACGCGGGCTTTTGCCCAAAAGTGCAAGCATGGCCTTAATCGAATGAGGATGACCCTTCTCCTACGTGCAGATCTTTTGAGGGCAAGGAACCCTAGGGTAAGAATAAAATAGTGTGTGCTTTTTAGTGACCGGTAGCTTAATAATAAGTTGGATTCGTGATGAGCGGTGAAGAATGAGGAGTTTAGAAAAATCCTTTTCATTTTTTTGCCACAACAATTTCACACGACACCAATATTACACCATAAGAATAGCACCACACTTAATACCTTGAAGGTAACCGGAATAAAGGTCGAAACGTAGGCAAAAAAATGAATTTTTTTCTAAACTATCTCATTCTTGACGCATCCAACAAATTAAATAATTAAAATAGAGAGCATTACGAAATTTAGGATAAACAGTTACATTGGTTGAATGTTTCGATAAAACGTAACAATCTAACGGTTTTAGTATTAATTCATTTACGTTTATCTTACGAATGTACACATTCTTAGATAATCGCTGATTGTTGGAAAATGAGATAGTACATTTTCAAAATACGAAATATGAAAAAAATTGTGAACTTTCTGAAGTCGAGACCAATCAAAATGTTACGATTTAGTTGGTTTTTGTTAAAAGTTCAACACGTAAATCTTAATCTTTTAGACCATCGCCATTTCTTGGTACGATGTACGCTTATCCGTCAGTAAAGCACCCTCAAACAGAACAGCAACGTCAAATTGTTCGTGCTTGAACCTGGTGACCCACGTGGAATAGGCTGAAATGTTCTTAACGGGAGCGACTTTTTTCCTTCTACATCATCTTTAAAAAGAGGCACGAGGTACACTATTTTCATCCTTCGGTTTGTCGTTAATTAAAGCACGATCAGAGCGTAGAGGCAGGGGGTTAAAGCCCTGCGAAACGGGCCGGGCCATTACTCGAGATAATCTTGCTGTTATGTAAGAGGGGAATGGACAGGCTACAACAGCTGACACTCGACTCCCAGCTAGACAATAGTCGTACTCTTCCCCCAACTGGAATCACTACTCGACCTGAAAACGTACGGGCCATTTAAATACACGGTTCCTCGCTCCCAAGCCCGTTATTTTAACTGCACTCCACGACGGCACGAGTATCAATTTCTAGGAAGTTCTAGGAAAGGGTGATTGCACATCCCGAGGGATAGATATATCCTTTAAAGTCTGCAATAACATGAGCATTTTTAAACCATAACAGTGCTCGTTAACAGATATTTTAAAATAGTCAAAATGTCCTAATCATTGTAATTTCGTTAATTTTCAGTTATAGCTAGACAATAGAAAATCGTCCGACGAACATGACCTGAATCCGAATGACTTACGACTGCAAAATGGGCGAAACGGAAAACCAAACAGCCTAATCTTCCGGTTCGACTACGCTAACTAGGGGAATACTCAGTCATAATTTTCATCATTCCCCCTGTTTTATACAACCATACTTTGTGCGAACCTGAACACAGAAGCGTTATTTTATTTATTTTATAACAATTATGCCTATCGAACAATTAACAACTACAAACCTATCTAATTAAAACCAGGACATTAAGTTATATCTACAGTGTTCAACTTGAGATAAGCTAATCGATTTTACTTTATTTCCACTCGATTCTACTACTTATGGTTTTTTATAAATTTTATTCATTCATTATATTTATTTTCTTCGGAAATATTCCACAAGTTGTCATTTAAAATGTACTTTACTTTGTATTTATTGTTTATTATTATTGTAAACAATCGGTTTATAAATGGTTAAAAAAATCACGAATAATCTGAATCTGTTACTGCCAAGCTTTCGACCTAATTTAAGGTCATCAGGGCAAAAAGTCTTAAATATATCTACAAACCGACATAATTAAGTTTTTAATTGAAAGTTTTCAAATTGCTTTGAAGACCGACTAAGCCCCAGTATTGGCAAGGACTAACACTATTATATATACAATAGAGTAACAGTCCTTGGCAGTGGCTGGGACTGAGCAGGTCTTCAAAGCAATGTGAAACAGATCTATTAAAATCTTTAATTATGTCAATTTATTGTCATATTTAGGATTATTTTGCCCTCATGAAGACCTTAAAATAAGTTGAAAGCTTGGTAACAACAATTTTATTTGTTTTCCTCATCAAGACCATACCGAGATGGAGATCAACGCGAATCCAATTTTTCAAAATTGACTTGTGACATACATAGAGGTGAAAGTAAAAGATTCGCTTCTCTCAAAGTTACCAGCGTCGGAATTATTCACACAGGGAACAAAACCAACTATCGATTTTCCGATAGGGCAACATCAACAAATGGGCACCGTACGGCCATGTTACCCTGGCGAAGAGCACGTGGTGCCAGATCCGATGGGAAACGTTCCCCCCGGAAGGCCTAGACGACCGTTGGTAGGTAACCGGAGCTAGGCTAAGACCCTATTATACCTGAGAACCCCAGAAAGCACAAGCACATGCAGCATACAGGTGTGGCTAGAAAACAACTTTTATAATTTATAGATCTAGTTTTTCTGAAAGTTCCTTCACTCTTCTCTCTAAATTGTGTTATAGTTGTAAAATATTTATTAATCTGAATAGGTAATGGTTACTATGCTAATCTAAATAGGTGTTTTTTCTTTTTTCAATACTACTGAATAATACATTAATGGGTTGGTCGTTTCAGGTCATTATGGTCTACTCCTTTAGTCTGTCTCGGCCATCCTTACTACTGCTTCTTTTGACATATTTAACTACTTTTTTTTTACATTAAATTAAAAAAATTTAAATAGTCATAGCGATTTAAGTGTGGTTTGTCACTGAAGATGGCATGAAGAGAATATGTGCGAGAATAAACGGACCATAACAACTGATCAGTTTCATCGGCTAAACGTCTTCAAATCGATGCCTATTAATCGGGAAGCTATTACTAAGTGAACGTCAACAAGTCGTTGGCCTTTTCGTTGTAATGACAGAAAAGAATCTCTCCTCCATTTTGGGAAAATTTTCGCTGACATACCATAACCGGTCGATTTCTGGCACAGGCTTCTGAGTTTAATCCACACTACAATGAAAACATAAACAAAGGGGGGGGGTTCTCGTATTTACTCTCTTTACTACAACTCCCATCTTCAATTTGTTATACAGTAAGAAAAAGGGAAATTTGTCGTCTGTCAGCAGTTGCTATAATAAAACTAAAATAGAATAAAATAAAATAGAATAAATATTATATTAATAAATTATAGTTTCACAAAAGGGTTTCTTTTCGTTAAAAGCTTTTGTCAAATTATAAATTTTTAATTAATTCTAATGAGAAAAAATTACCATAATTTTCAAATATCCAAATGAAAACAATCCTGATGCAGTCGGGCCAAGTAAATCCTCCTGAGTCGAAAGGAAACTAACGGATCGGGAGTTGGTAACTAAACTCTAGCGGACTAAACAATCACACAGAGATCAAAAAATACACTACACACTACAAACACATAAAAAGACAATTAAAGAACACAAACGGTGGGACCTGGGGCCGGCGGCAGACTGAAGTGCAGAGCGTTGTTGGAGCGGTTGCAGGGGAAAGCGGTGGAAGGGAGGCCTACTAGCCGGACTGAACACATCGCCCCAGTCGATATCGCACCCCTCTTCACCTTGCACCCTGGTTGTCCCGCACCCCCGAAATTATATCGGCACTACGTACAGAAAGAAAGCGATGGAAAAAAATTGAGGATTGATCGGGAAAAAATAAAGCCTAGTTGTGATTAACGCTGTGTCGTGACGGAAAATCAGACATGATACTTCCTTCTCCTTGAGGTATCAAGGGTGATGATCCTGAGGGTATTTCCAATCATCCGACAGACCAAAGCAGCGAAGATGGCAGATTAGGATGAACATAACTTTTTCAGTCTGTCAGATGCGTTTCGCCATCTTCAATGTAAACTACTCAAAAATTAATAGGGATATTGCCAATTTTTTAGTATTTACTTTCCCTAGCGATTTTATTTTTATTAATAATTGCATTAACATTTATTAAAAATTATTGTTTTTTACTGAAGGAAAATTTAATTAAAAGATTTTTGAAAAATAACAATTTTCAAACAATTAATACGGTATAAAATGTACTCTGTTAGCTAAAACCTCTGTGCACCTGATTAGGCATACTATTAATAAGGCTGTCATTAATTTCATAAGGAATTTCACTCCATAGATGTTGCAACGCTGCACTCAGTTGTTGCAGGTCAACTGGCTGCGGATGGTGATCGAAAAGTGTTCTCTGCAACGCTTCCCACATGTACTCAATGGGATTGAGGTTTGATGACACTGGGTGAAGGGGCAGATGGGAAATTCCCAAGTTTTCTAAACATTGATGAACTTTCTCTATGATCTATGAGGTCTGGCACTGCCATCCAGAAATCGAAAATCCGTGCCAATGAGATCCCTGGTTTGAGGGTTGTATTGCTCGATAATTTCTTGGACATAACGGTTTGCGGTGAGGTTGCCTTTAACAATATGGAGTCCAGTTTCTTCCTCCAGTTAAATCCCAGCCCAGACCATTAAACCGCCTCTAAACTGGATTGAAAGGAGCGCAAAATGGGGCATTGTACGCATCTCCTGTTCTACGTAGACTCTTCGGCGCCTCCTATTACTATATAGACAGAAACACGACATTCCAATTGGTGTTCTCTTCTATGCGCTCGCTGCACCGTATCCTCCTGAGTTGCTAGTGGCGGGCTGTTGTTGCAGGTCATCCTAAAGGGGTATACGATGTGAGGCAACTTCCCACGATCACGATAAAGGCCTTGCCAAAACATTTTGTACTTCATTTAGGATCTGGTGAGCACTATGGAAAGTGTTTCGTCTTGCAGCAATGAAAACATTTCTTCCTTCCGCGTCGTAATGCGCTGATTTCCACTACCAGGCCTCCTATTGACACTTCTAGTTACTCGGAATCGGCCCGGGAAACCATGCTATGTGAAACGTCAACTGCCTATGCGATATCCACTTCCCGGTGACCTCGATGACTCATTCTCACTATAATATTGCGAACTTCTGGTTCAAGATGATGTCTTTCCATGGTTAAAAGAAATCAACTGGATTATCCCTATTCATTTTAGAGCAGTTTATGTAGGCAGGCTAGAGTGATCACAACAGCTAACGAACCAACCACCAGATTTTAGAAATTTGACCGCCTTGGGCTAGCTAAAGATTTAAAAACAAAGCAATTTTAAGCATAGCAAAACGTGATCTATCAAGAATGCCGAATATTCGAATTCGTAACTTCATAGTCAACATATACGTGATATAGGTTTGTTTATCAATTATCTCAGTCTGCTGTCCACACTGTTGTGGTCTGTCAGCAAGGCTTTTCGCACGTCGATTTATGAATGCAGAAACACAGCATGTGTCGAACAAAATGAGACTAGTAGACCAGAATGATATGAAATGATCAAGATCCAGTTCTTTACCACCCTAGAAGAGGAAATCTCACGATTAAAACCGATAATAGGACCATTTGTCATTACACGTAAATTGTCAGTTGATCTGGCGATGTTACAGCGGATATGGCAATACATCTTTCTGAATATGAGGTTCAGCAGAAAATAGCCACGTTTTTGCAAATCGTATAGACTCTCCGAGATTTGTGAAAAACTTGACTCTTCACAGAGAACTAGATAGCTGAGATCAATATCGTAAGGTATGTACTTAAGTCCACCTAACTAACACTAATCTTGACATCGTATGCGTGTGGATCTTTCACATATGTCCAAAACGAAAACAATTCAGAGAACAGAGAGGGGACATTGGATGGACACTTCAGCACCCATTACAAGTAGATACAATAGTTGATTTCATTTGTGTGCCAAACTTCTGTTTTAATGAAAAATTTATATAATTTAATCAGATATAAAAATAGTGGGGTCCAGTAACCCAACCAACTAAAAAATAATAATGAATTTCAAGGATTAAATAAATCTTAATTGTGAGATTTTCTCTTGGCTGAAGAGTTGTTCTGTAGTTTGGTCGTTTCTCTGTCAGTTTCTTCACTGCTGTCGCCCCAAGATGTGCTATAGTTGTAAATTACACTAGTTTAAAATTTACGGTATGAGTTTTCTAAATCTAATCAGATGTTTTTGGATTAATTTGGCCGCTTCCATCATTTTGGCCGGACACGTTTCGGTATTCAGAAACACTGAAGATGGCCGGAATGGTCTGACAGGCCAAACCAGCGAGAATAGGCTGACCAAACTGAACGGAAAAACGAAAATACCAGGCAACAAAGCCTACTGTTCAAAATGTGCTGCCATCAACAAATCCTTTTCAAATACAGCACCTCTCTCCCCCATTGAGAAGTTCTGAAAAGAGCAAACCGATTGACGGTTTTAATAAAGGAAGAGGCTCAGAAATCACAGAATCGACCGTGATATTATAAAATACGTGAGCAAACACCAATCTATACCACTCCAATCTCCTTCGACTGGGAAAGTCCACAAAAGGATGAACGACACGACTTTCATTGTCGATTTTCAATCGTCGTCTATGGTAAAAGGAGAAACGCGTCAACGGCGATCAATATTTTGTAGTTTGGTGGTTTACGATCATCCTGATCAGCCTGTCCTTCGTTGAAGACGAAATTCCGAAACGGGTCTGACAGACCATAACAGAAAGTTAGGCAGATCAGGATGGCTGTCTAAGTACATCACCCAGCAACTTCATGTTCTCACCAAACATACTTTACTTAAAGTAAATGACAAATATTCCAATTACATTTCTTGTTTAAAGATTAGTCACCTATTGAATTATGTGATCACAGCATAGTTCGATAAATGTGAAGTACAGCTAATAAAATATGACAAAAAATGGTAAATTAATTTTTTCGTCGTTGTTAATGGAGTTAGAACCCGATGTTAGAACGGGTTAGATTTTCACAGCTGAATGATCTTTCATTATCTTATTAAGGTATTTTTTATTGTGCGAGATCTGTCGAAATGAGACCAGGGATACCTGGGCAAGTGGGCCCTCATCTCCGTTTCGCTTCCATTTTCTTTTTTTCCATCCTTTTTTGCCTGGGTTAAGTGCATCGCCGGCCTTGAGACATGCCCCTGCACAGATGGGTCTCGAATTTAAACCCGATCCCGACCTTCCGACGAGCATATATCACGTTTATGCTTAAACGGTACGATTACAATACCTCCGGTCCCCCCTTAACGCCCAAAGGGGAATAATACACACTTTTGAACAGATACTGAAGAAAATCAAGCCTTTGATCTTAAATTTTGTAAAAATACAACTCATGTAAGTCTAGAATTACAACTGGAACTTTTCCTTCACGGATCTGAGCTAAACAAAGCAGCCAGTGGGTGAATAAAGTGTGTACAACGAATGGTAAATGCAGTCAATACTCGTTTATTTCACACAATTGTTGCATGCCCATAAAACTTAATGCTTTTTCAACATGACTCATTTTCCTCACGTTTATCAAATAATAGATCGATTAATGATTCCGCCTTTTGCAAACCCTCCATTAATATGCAGTTAACAGTAATAACAAAACGGATGTGTTTGATTTTACTTTTGTACTATATGCTTGTAAATATCACTTGTAGTGTCAGTGAGGCTTTCTCCATTACGAAACATAAAGTATTGGTGCTTGTATTTTGTAGTTCGTATACTTGTATATTTTGGCTAACACTATTAGTAGCAATAAGAAGTAGGCATCAGCTAGAAAAACAACAAACAATTTATCTGTACAATAAATTGATTCACTAATTGTGTATTTTATTTTATAGTCGATCTATGTAAAACAAAATGTCAATTAAGACGAAACACATCTGACAGACTAAAACAGCTGCTGGGTCATCTCTTCAGCAGACCCTAGCGGAAATCGAAAAACTATCTCGGTCAAGTAGAAAAAAATGTAAGCAAGGATTATTAATTAGATGGGACGGAACACAATGGAGATCTGATCAACAATCGTCAAACCAAGAAACAATTTAAAAGAAAATTGTGTAAACAAAAATAATATAAACAGGAAACCATGTGATTGTAAATAATAATACAAGTTAATCAAAAGCGTTTACTGATTGGTTGAGATTGAACGGCGTTATCGGAGAACTTTTTTTCTCCAGAGTTGTTTTTCAACGAGAGTTAAATGAGGACAATGCACCGACGATGAGCGATAAGACACTTATCGCTCATCTTGGAAATAACTGACTTTAATTATATATACAAAAAGAATAAAAATAAAACAATAAAACCTCGGACCGTGTCGTTCAGCGGAACAAAAATCAACAAGAACGGAAAACGGCAGTGCGAGTGGGGTAGACCAAGTTTCTTGACCTGCACCAACAATCTCCCCCTACATGCACAATGCAGACGACATTCCCGGAGGAGGTGCTTGACTCCGGTTTTCGCCAATTCGAAAAAATCCGCGTCCCTGCACTCGGATTCTATATTTGGAATTTGTTCTCGATTCGAAAAAAAAATCTCCTTTCAACGACGGAAGAAATGAATGGGAACCAAACTAAAATCAGCACGAGCATAACAGAACAGCAATGATTAACCTAATTGATATATGGTTCATAAAAACAAATCATAAACACGTTTAAAATCCCATTAAACGAAAAACAGTTTACAGATACACAATTTTAATCAGTATGAAACTTTGATTACAAAGTGTTTTTCTGGATCTTTGCAATGTATTGCAATACAAGATGATGAAAGAAGACTACGAAGTGGGGGAAGGGTCTATGTTCTCTCCATGTACTGTAGATTTTTGACTATTGCTCTTTCCTTGTTCGTTAGTTCAGTCTGCAGATTTCTTCTTTTAAGGAGTCATTGCTACATTCTGATTTTGTAGATTTTGGTTGCATTCACTGACTAATTTTGATGTGATTTTTTTACACGCTAATGCTTTAACAGCTTCCGATATTATGAGGATTTTTTTAATCAATGTAACCCATTTTATGATTTTCCAAGGCACAAAGCATTGATAGCATTTCAGCTTGAAAGACTGAGGTGTACTAGTGAGTTTAATTGCTCATGTTTTGGGCTTGTACTGAAAACGCCTGATCCAGTTCCTTCATTTGTTTTGGAGCTGTCTGTATGATATATCATAGTATCTGATTTCCTCCTTAATTCTTCTTCTCCTGGGATGTTGAAACTTTACAGGATGTTGTAAGAGGGTTTCCGGGATCGTGCAGTCAGTCTTCATTTCTACAAAGAGAGTCAAATCCACCATGGACTAATTTTAAATCTACTTACTTAGCTATTTAGGTAGATACATTACAAGTACGCTTTTGCGTTCCTGGTCTAATTCAGACAGAAAAAGTCGCCCAAAGCAAAAACAATATAGTATCACAATTTGATAAGAAATAGCATAGAGCAAATGAAACTGTCAAACACGTTTTACAAATGTTACAATCTAATATAAAAACTTGAGAAAATTAAAGGAAGAGACGTACGCATGTCAAGATCTCACCAGAAAAACACAAAATATGGTATATTATACTTTTCTTTCTTTACTGTATTTCAGATATTATTTAGATCAGTCAGATCTATCTATTCGGTCAGATCTTATTTAGGAGTTATCAGGAACAAGACAACCTTCCAACATACACGTCATGGAAGAACAAAATATAAACAAGAAATGTTCATTTCTTTGGGAAAATATTTGTAAAATTAGTACATATCACTTGACAAATGATGATAAAATCAAAAATAGATTGGCACTTAAACGGGTAGGTGGGATTGGTTTAGTGCAGGTCTTATCGATATAATCCCTCATATCATTATTTACAAAATGAACCCAAACCTATTGTGTTTATTGAAACTATATTTAGAGTTGGTATTGGGCGTTGGTCTGGGAGTCGGTGATAAATGCTGAACCGCCAGCATTAGGTCACTTATTGGGCTCATCAAATCGTTGAAGATGCGCAATGCCGAAACACATTTAGTTCAAATATTTGCATAGTTAGTAGCACAGTTAAAAAAAAGAAAAAAAAAGCCGGTTAGCATATATTTAAATTGTTGATTATTTGTATATTCAGAAGAGAAAAGGTTCTTACCAAATCTAAAATAAAACCCGATGAATATGTTTAATAAGTTATACATATATTTTCAAGATTGTATTGCGTAAGAGGCGATCATTGTGGTAATTTCCGGCCTGCCGTGACTGTCAGACATATCGTGTTATGAATGGCGGTAGTGACAAGGCATTTTTCAACTCAATAACTGTATCTCCTATCAATATTCCACAGAGAAATCCTGCCAAATTGATTTGATACTAGATAAGAGGTTGTTTGACATACAAAATACAACAATTATAATTATCTTTATTTGAATATATTTAACGATTCAATTCAACAAAAATTGTACAATTTCTAAACCGATAATGGAAAGTTTTATGGCCTGTACAGCACGTGCCTCGCTGCGGGTCCCCCGACTAAAAATAACTTAGCTCTTCTGTGCCACTTATACATACTTGAAAAAATATATGGCCAAGAATGACATTTCTAACACAAATTGTTATGTTCCTATTATATAGCAAAGAATGTCTTAAGTTGTTCAGATATATAACATTCGCAGAGAATATAGCTAAGTAAATATAGCTTCGACGAACTTTAACTTGAAAACATTAAAGGAGATCAACAATGTGTATAAAATATTTTTTGGTATTATACAATAATAATATCATATCCCTGCAGCAAACAAACAAATTTTACTTAAAAATTTTTTCTCAGTTTTCGACAATCCTGCCGTTGCACGCATTTCAATTCAAAACTAAATTGTATTTCCTTTGCGAAGATATGAAAGTAGAACGGCCGAATCGAAATTAGAACAAATCCAAATTCCTCCCCACCCCCCACCAATTTAAAATATCTATTTCTGAGACCGAATGTATTTTCGTGTTGGAAAATCGCGGACAGAATGGAACATCACAACGTTTCGGCCCTTTATTTTCAAAGTGAATGTATTTCACTCGTTCCAACAACGGATAAAAAGTCAAATAATTAAAGAAATAAACTTTAAATTTATTAATTAGACGGTATGGCACAAAAATAGGTCTGTCTTTATATTACTTATTTTTAACCATTAGGGCTAGGATATGGGAAAGTTTCGATCGGAGTTAGACTAAGGTTTTGAACTAAAGCTTTACGTGTTACTGGTTAGAATCGTGTATGAAGGACCCAAAAAAATTCTTTCTTTACTTACACTTAAAAATAAACCTACGTGAATAACTGAATTTTTAGACAACACATTAAGATACTAAGCACACTATGCAAAAACAACAAAATATCAGTGGGATTACCAGCAAAAGACCAAGTCATAAGGAGAAAATTCCGTTGTAATAATATGCTCTGAATATTTAATAATATATCACTTTTGTAATAACAGGAAAGTAAATCAAGGATGAAAGGATTAACAAAACATATAATTTCATTACATTAATGATTCAGTTCAAATTTAAAAATAGTTCATATGGTCTTCTGGTACGATTCACATATAAAAATATGTGGACAGTTGACTTCTGATGGCCAATAATGAGACTAATAACACTACTGCTACTTTTGTACGCACATGTAACGATGGATGTTTTTTTGTTGGGAGATTTTAATAATTTTTGACATTTAATTGACAGTTATTCCTGCTTTATATGGCCAGAAATGTTTCTTCATTTCTGTGACTTCAACAGTTGAGTTTACTAGAATTAAGGAAGAGGCCTAATAAATATTGAATTATCAACTAATCAGATAAAACAGCACGACTAGGACAATACAAGCCCATCTTAATATTGGTTGTGAGAAACAAAAAGAAGAAAGAACCTTACTTTTGACCAAACTTTGAAGAGCGTGGTTATTGAAATGCCATCGGGTAGAAATGGAACTGCACAAGATTTGAGAATTGGCCTGGATGTGAGTTTACAACTGGACCAAACAAACTTGAAGATTTGTCGGAAAACGTTGTTAAATCGAGACGATTCTGAACAACCCCCCATGGTGATGAAACGGATGAGTGGAATCAGAGCACCAACTCTGGCCGCGGGTCCTTGACACGTGGAGAATCCGTCATCGAGGGCCACAGACCGTTTCATCGTCACAAAGGGCATCCTTTAGACAAAACAAAAAAGACCACGAGAACAAGAAGGACCCTGCACCATCCCAGCGGAAGTTTATCGAATCCCGTGAAAGATGCTGTGGGAGAATAGGATTTTTGTGTTTTCCTATTTTCCTTCTATAAAGATGAGCTTTGTTGTAGAAAGGACGAGAGATGACAGAGGTAAAGGTAAGAAAGAAAGGGCGAAAGAGGGATAAAGAGAGAGTGAGGGCAGCAGCGTTGTCGGACCGTGCATACGGTCCATGAACCGAGAATAGGGTTCAATAGCCGACCCATGACGTCAACTCAGGTGTTGCCCCATTTACAACCCCACTCTATGTCCGCTACTCATCACAACCCTCCCACGCTTTCAATTGCAACAACAACAACCAACATACAAATAAACAGACCGCACAACATTGCAGTGCTTTTCGCCGAAGAGATCTAGAGTAAACCCTGCACTAATTTGTTCATTAAATGCTTCTAAGAAATATTTAAGGTATTGCCATTTTATACCAAAATAGGACTAGGAATAATGTTTGCTGGAAGTAAACAAAGTAGGAAAACTAATTGTAAGATAAAAAATGTGATTTACTTAATAATCGGGGGACTGAAAAAAGCCTTTTCGACGGTCTTACAGTCACTGTTTCGTAAAGATCACCATCCTGTAACGTTATTTAATTCAGATATCATAGTAATCATAGAAAGTTTCAGGGAAGAGATCAAGTCGCACTGAAAATACAGTTAAATAAGAATAATATCAATAATAAAACAAAAATATCAAAAACAAAGCGTTAAAACAGTACGATTTATTGGGAAACAGTTTTGATGGCCCTCTTCTCGTTATTTTATTTTATGTTTTTTGTATTAAGAAGATCAACATTTTATTGGAAATCATACACAAAAGCAGAAAGTGGGGCCAAAACTGCATTAAAAATAAAATCTTTATAATAGTATATTCCGCACCACTCACTGAAATACCCAATACTCTCCTTTTCTCAAAACCAGGAAAAAACCCATCCATAATGCTTCACTACTGTCCAATACTTCCTCCCTTCTCAAAATTATTTGAAAAGATCCTTCCTACTCTAAAATTCTTGAACCTTCTCCAAGATTACAAATTCGGCTTTCGTCCCAGCAGGTGCTTCGCGTTGTGGAAAACATATCCTCATCCCTTAAGCATAAATAATACTGCATGGGGGCCTTCTTGATGTGATACAAGCATGATCGCGTGTGTCATGAGGATCTCTTACACAAATTTTTAAAAAAGTCCTTCCAATAACTTGTGCCTAATCCTTCCTTCCGTCCTAATCTCCTACCTAACTGAACGAAACTTCCGAGATCGCCAAGGATCGGACTCCTCCAAATATTGCCTTCTAGGAGCGAGGGCGATGCAGGGCAGTGACGACCAATCTTGTACTTCATCTTTATTCAGATATCCCGACTACACCGACGACTATCCTCTGATTATGATGCCGCAATTGCTTCGGAGGAGCTCCACACACCTGTTGCGAATAGTTGAATGAAGCAAATTCTGGCGCCTTAAGATAAATGGAGCAAATGCACTCATATTACTTTTACCCTCCTAAAAAAATCTTAAAAAATTAAATTTCTCAATAATACTCCTCTCCCAAAAACTGGCTGTTCGCTACCTTGGCTTCTATGTCGACTCACGTCTAAATTGGAACCAACATTCACATACTAAAAGACTAGAATCAAACAGCGTTTCGGAAACTCGGAAAAAGGATGACACGCAGGGGGACCGCGGTAGCCGAGTGGTTAGCATGAGAGACTCTCACGCCGCGGTCGTGGGTTCGATTCCCACCGTTGCCTCTGACCCTTTTTTCCCGATAACCCCCAATTTGAACACACAAGAATTCGTACTATGGCTAATATGCAAGATCATAAGGCCAATAAAAAAAAAATAAATAAAAAAAAAAAGCAAACACTTTGTAAGTCACTGATGAAACCGATTGAGACATACGTTTGAACTGTGGAGCACCTTCTAGCATCCAAAGAGTACAGTCCTTCCAATATAGTCCAGTCCTCTGAATCGTTGTCAACGTTCCTACTACGTGTCCAACACTACCCATCACAATGACCTCCAAATACACGAGAAAAACCTAATCCCGAACAAATTTTCCACAATCCATGAAAAACTACCCTCACACTAACCCATTAACTCGATGCATGTCGCACATTACCCAACCCGGGAAAGGCAACTGAAGCGGAGATGGCCCCGGGACCTCCTTTCGTATAGTACGTAACTAACTATTCATAAATCTCGGATCAATGATTCCTGGCTCCCCTAGGATATATGTAAACAATAAATAATACTGCACCTCGTTACATAATGTATGTAATTTGTACCGATGGTAATAAAGTAAAAAAAAAAGATGGAAAGAAAGAGTAATTTTGTATTTGGGAAAGTGGGATAAAACGGTACTTTAACATTCATCCAATAATTTTTTAATATCATATTGGCATTTTATAATTCATAACATCAACTATAGTTTCATGTTTGGAAAGAATTTTTGCTGAAAATAAAACAAACTAAACTATGATAAATAAAATCATTACTTTGTTCAAGAGAGACAGGAAAAATAGTCCTTTTTGATGGACTTCGAGCGATATTTTTGTTCAAGATGATCATTTTGACAATTTATAAAGCATTACTTAATACATCCTCTTGAAACAATTTTTTTTTCTAAACCGTACGTTTTACATTGTATTTGCGTTTCTAGGGATTTTTTTTAAACCGTACGTTTTACATTGCATTTGCGTTTCTAGGGCTTTTTTTTTAAACCGTACGTTTTACATTGTATTTGCGTTACTAGGGAAATTCCCCTTTATTACCTCTTGAGTCGTAATGTTGTAACAGGATAATAAAATTGCCATTTCATTGTATATAACATTAATGAATTCGATTTCCGCTTTATTGGGAATCATAGAAAGAATGATAGAACAAGAAACAAAGAAGGAACAACAAACAACAGCTTGATAACAAGAAAACAACACGTTTACTTCCATGAAAAGTGATCCTTATTGAGGGTGTTCAGTAATGATCATCATATACGGCTTCGTTCTATTGATGATATATTGTGTTAGTCGGTCGTTTTGAACCTCTGATTGATTCACGTCCGGTCATGCTGGTCATGCCTAGCCTCGCTAGTTTGTACCCCATACATACAAACATCTTCAATTTGTAAAAAGTGAACATTACGAGATGATATAACTATAAGCTAATAATTATCGAACGGACCGACGTTCGATTAACTGTCTTAGTTATTGATATCAAAACTGAAAGTTTATTATATCGCGTGAAAGTGTAAAGGCCAAGGTTGTCGGAGAAACAGATACATTTTAAAAGGCCATTATTGCCGGAAGTAACGTCCCTCCGTATTACAATGAGTGCATAAAACGCGATTTGCATAACAAGAGATTCGAAGGGAAATGCGTGTGATAAAAGCCACTTCGTGTTCAGCTTCCATCGGATTTCCTCTCGATAAAACTGGGTAAAAGCCGTCAAAACCAGCACAAGATTTTTTACCTTCAGATAATTACATCTTTAATTTAAAAATTAATCAACTCGAATACATATCCTACAAGGAAAAAACTAAAAGATCTCTTAAATAATAAATAACGCAATTAAAACCAGAGAAGCCCAAAAAATACAAAGAGGCGTAAAACACTGGATAAACATTTTAATGGTTAGGGATGGTTAGGGAAGTAACGCCACATTTTGATCATTTTAGAAAAAATCCACATAAATCGATAAATTGTCAAAAATCTGATGAATTCTCAACCAAGAATTTACATTGTTTTCCTAAGAACTTATGTTTTCCAACTAATTCCACTGCCATTGTGGAAAAATGAGGTAAAGCATGCTTTATAATGATACAATAAAGGTTCAACTGTACAGTGCAGCTGCTATAAGTATTCCATAAAAGCCAATAATAATGGCTTTACACATAAAGATGTTGCATTACAGTCTTATTGTTTTAATTAAAAATACTCATTTGATCTCAAGGATTAAAATTGCCTGAGAAAAAGTGAAAAGCTAGTTCCAATCTAAGGTTTGAGACTTGAAATTTTGCTCCATCTTCCATGCAAATGAGTTAGCGTAGCAATTAACTTTGCCTCAAGGGCATATCCAACTGCTAGGCAGCTTTTTTAACCGGAAACTTAAGATTTAAAAAATACGTTAAATAATAAAGGTTTAAAAAAATCAATCTCGTTGAAAAATCATACCACTACTTGGACAAGTCGATAAAGTAAAGTTTAAAAAACCAGGAAGTATATCTTTTAGGGAGGACTCAGTCAGAAATGTCCCATAGGACGTTCAAAGAGATTTCAACCTTGATGACTTTCTAAAAATAAAACTCACAAACTTCATGCCAAGGGTGCACGAGCAACGTAATCATTTGATCGAGTCAATGACCGTAAGGAAACCTTTTTTTTTAAACCGCACTTAAACGATTGCCACTCTGCATTCGGGTGCTCTTATCAATTCGATAGAAATAAACTGCTTTCTTTTCTTAAAAACGAGCGGCAACGCCAGTCAAAGAAGGTATTTAGACGTACCCACCGTCATTTATTTTCACTACAGTCAGTATTAAAGCTAAGTACTATAATTGTATAATTAGGCCTTTTTTGTCCTTTAGGCCCAAGGAAGTTTTGCATAGTTTGGTGGGTATAAGGGCAATCAAATAACTGCATAGGGGGTTCTTTTTAAATGGCCCGGTTGAATTTCTCTTGCACCAATGCGCTATAAATAAAGTGTTTAATATTTTTTAGACTAGTTTAAAAATTTTTACTTTTTTTGGAGAAAAATTATACAGGCCCAGTTCAACTTCAAAATTTCAAGTACGACCCCCCTACATTTACCCTGACTCTATCACTCTGAACACAGATGAGAGTGGTTAAAAAGAGCAAATCTTTCCATCTTTACGCAAGGCAGGCAATTCTAACATGAACTGTGATTAATAAATAGCAAACCAAATAATAGTTTTTTTTGTCCAGACTTTTTGCCATAACATTGTCATTTTTTAACCAATTCAAAATCCGATTGCACCATTGTTGTCAGTGTAAAAAATCCGTTAAAATGATGTGTCAGGATGTAAAGGGTGGTATTTGAAATTTTGAAGTTGAACTGGACATGTATCAATTTATTTAAAAAAAAAGGTAAAATTTTGAAACTAGACTTAAAAATATTAAACTTGTATTTTTTGGTTTTTTTGGTGAGCCTAGAATGCGTACAAATTCTTTTATATTATACATTTTTTTTTTTTTTTTTTTTGGCGTTATGAACTATGCATATTAGCCATGTGACAAATTCGTATATGTGTGTTCAAATTTGGGGGGTTATTGGGAAAAAAGGGCCAGGGGCAACGGTGGGAATCGAACCCACGACCGCGGCGTGAGAGTCTCTCATGCTAACCACTCGGCTACCGCGGTCCCCCATATTATACATCAAAATTATATTAAACCTTCTCCGCCCCCAGGAATATTGAGTACTCTGGCGTTTGTGACGTCTGGACAGTAAAAGTATGTTATTAGCGAGAATGGAGTGGGTTCAACCCTCGCCCCGATAAACATCGGGGGAGTGACTGTGACCAGATTTCTATTTTGTTGAGATGTATATACATGTATTGTATGTGTTGTGTCTATTTCATAGTTGAAAACTGATGTACAAATGAGAGCTAGCATTTTAGGATATCGACTTAGTTTTCAAAAAAAAAGCGGAGAATCATTAACAGATTGGGACGCTCAAATGGCTGCATGTTGAAAAATACGCATGAGAGAAAGAAAAAGACATAAAAGCACGAAGTATATCAGCTATTTGTCGGCCCCTAAATTTCCTACAAAATTTGTTGATAATAAAATTAACTAATTTAAGCAATTAGCTAACTTTTATTTCAATTGAACGTATGTAATATAAACTAAAAAATAAACACCCATGTTCGACTACTCTGTCTCTATTTAAACGAAGCATGCTAATTAAAAAATAACAATGGATTTGCCGGTGTGAATCGATCCGTAAAAAAGACAAAACCTTTGTCTTTCGCGAACTTCTGAACGCACAGTTGAGTTTCGGATATCAACTAGTTTTAACGTATTTTTGCCTGATTGCGTGCAAAAAGAGATTAACGTACACGATATTGTGATATTTCCTCTTGAGGTCTGCGAGGTAATCAAGAAGCTTGGTCGCTTCGTTCGTTTTGGCCTGCCTATCAAACGGGTTTGTGCGTTTGTTCTCACCCTGCTTTTATCCCCGACTCACTCATGATGGCGAAAAGCCGAACAGACCGAAGCGGTCGGAAACGGTCAAGGTTTAGCAACAGTTTATATAAATATAATTGATGTTAGAATTGTGTGAACAAATGTTCGCACTGGCTTTATCTGGACACTGAGTGATTTCCTCGCCCATACTCTTTCCTCGATTGTCCAGTAATATCTTATTACTTTTGAGGAAGCGTCGACCACTTTACAAAGACGGCCGTCCGATTAGTCATAGATCCTATTGTACGACGGGCGCATTGTAAATCACTCCCACGTGTACTCTTACTACTCTTCTCCTTTATTCAAGGTCTCAAGTGCCTTCATGTATGGTGAATATGGGTTAAAAATAATTCAGCCGTATGCGCATTTTGATCGTAGAATACTAATGGGTTCAAATGGCCCAACGGCATGTTAGTAACTACTACATAATACAGTGGATAAACAGTCAAAAGTGGGTCATGGGAGTTTTATTGATTCAAATAGAAAATGGAGGAAGCAATTTCTAAGAGCATGTCCCTGTGTAAACTAGAATACATTTAATACATTGTCAAACTGGACACAGCCCGAGGGCTGATAGATCTGAATTCTCCAATTTGTAAGGGACGTTATCTAAAATTGCTACCTACAAACATTTGTCACTTGCTTTTCAATAACGCCAAAAAATTAAACGGTACAAACAAAAAAGGAACACTAATCTCATTTTTAATAAACCTCGTATAAAACAAATATTAAATTTCCTTTTATTTTGAAGATTTTAGATTGAACACCAAGAAAATTCCCGAAGTATACAAGGTGTTCAGCTCGGTTTAAAAAAAAAATCGGATAGTACATTTAAAGTGGAGTAGAATGCTGAAAACCTCCTTATGGTTTTAACTCAATCCGTTCGTCACAATTTTTTTCTTTTTGTTTTTTATGAAAAACAAGTTTTTTTTACACAAAACCTGAATATTCTCCACTCTAATTTAACTTTTCCTAACTTTTGACCAATTTTTGGATTTAACACCAAATTTCCTTTTAGATTATTCCACTATTGTTCTAAAAATTGCCAGTCTACTTACAAAATATTGGGTTGTCCGGAAAATAATGCAGGATTTTAAGTTTTCATTAAAAAAAATCTATATAAAATATTCTGTTTACGTTTACAGGATTACTCATTTGTNGTATGGGAAATTATTTTGATTAAAGAACATTGCTTTAAAGTAACTAGTTTCTTTTTTTTTGTTTAATACCAAAATCCTGCATTATTTTCCGGACAACCCAATAACTGCACAAATATCATGAAATTTGCGAAGTGGTAATTTTGGATTAACTTTTTTAAACTCTTAGCTCCCTTACATTACATTTTTAAAAAGGTCAAATCAGCTAAAAAACTTTAACATTTTATGAGCTTTCCAATATTCGAAACCATTATTTTGAGAGAGAGTTGATCGGGTTTTTAAAGTGTGATCAAAAAATAAAAAAAATTTAAAATGTGATAAAATCTTTTTACACGACGAACTGACCACCCTGTATAAACGGTGTTATCCACCTATAAAACAATGTAAGATTATAACACCTAGCGGTCTAAGGTCTATAGATTTTCGAATTAATTTTTTTTTCTCCTAGATTACACATGGGACAATTATTATTTGTGTCATGCATATACATTTTTTAAGTAGATAAACCTTTTGGATAACTTTATTAATAGTAAGTTTTATCAAATCTATTGTTTAAGATCATAAATGGATATCTTTATAAGGAGAAATCCTCTCGATGATTGATGTTGGTTACATAATTTTTTAAATATAGATAACTTATTGAACGCCAATTGACAAGAAATATGTGAGGAATAAAGTTTTAAACCAGTTATTATCCTCCAAACTAGGATATTTTTTTAACAAAATTTAGTTACACATCAAGGTCAGTATGATGTCGCCTTTTCAACTGTTTAAGTACACGAGTCGGCGACAGCGGCTGGACAAATTATGGGTGTTCAATTATGAGTTGATACAATTTCAAATAAGCTTCTTTCACTACTTCGGTGACGTATAGTATATTTAGATCATGATGAAGTACTGAGTTCTGAATATAGTGATAATCCGCAGAACTAGATTTTGGTGGACTTGGAGTCTTTTTATTCGTGATTCACTTGCCAAATGGGACGGCGAAGTGACTGTTAAAACAGCCGTTTGTTGAAGAGTGAAAGTTAAGAACTTATGTCAAGAACGGGCTTTAGAAGAGGGGTTTGCCCCAAAAGTCGATTAATCAGATCACTGACATGTAAATAGTGAAAATATGTTAATCTTTAATCGAGGGTGACGCTTAAATATCTGACAGAAACAACTTAAGGTACCCCAAGAGCCGTATCCATGACTATCAACGTCGTTTCAATTCTTCTGCCATAGGTGTATACAACTAGGGTAGACTTTTGGGGATTTATTTTCATACGCCATTTTTTATTCCAATCATCAATTTTGTTAACATGATTTTTTTTTATTTCTGTGATTTTGTAATTGTTTAGAAGTAATTAAACCATAAAATAGAAATTGTTAATATTTCATCTGGTAATCTTAATTTCATTATTTTTGCCTATCTCAACGTAAACAATTTAAACAATAAAACAGCGTGTCAATTGGCAAAACATTGTCACAAGTATAATTATCGGAATTTTTGGCCCAACACGAAATTGTCCCCAATAAAAGGAGCGAATGGGACCACAGCTTCCAGAAGAACTTGTTGCAGTCAAAGATCCATTTTGTTCGATGAACAGTTCTATATGGGCATGGACGTTGATTTCACACCATACCATACCATTAAAAAATAAAAATAAAATAAAAAAAAATAAAAAAAGTTCTCCGCACACGATCCTGGTTTTCTGATTGCAACAAACTAACTGTTTTAACTATTGTTAAATTGTCCAAGCGAGATGCTGATTTTCAAATACACTCCAGTAGTAAAGAACATAATGCTGGACGTCTTACACGAAGCCTTGTGATGACTGTTTTAGAACCCACCTATACATTACGGACCTTTTGGAGACGATTACCAAGGAAGCCGTTAAATGACGGTTCCGTGTGTGGTAATGGCAATGAGACGATAGTCTCTAGCCGTCGTACATCCCGATCGATCTTCTCTTCGGCCCTAAACCGCTGTTGATCAACGTGTATTGCAAAACGCGGCGCACCCATTGGGCTGTTTTCTAAAACATCTACTCGAACGAGAACTAGACTTAAAATCATGCTTTTAAGAAAATGGTTAATGATTATATTTTGTGATTGCTGGTTTATAAACCTATTTTTTTATAGTTACCATCTTGGTCTGCCTATCCTCGCTGATTTTTGTCAGTCTCTGACTTTGAGTCCAAGATTGACCAAGATGATAGATAGGAAGCTATCAAACAATAAATTGATTTTTTACTGAAATTTATTGTTTCATCAAAGTAAATAATTTACAAAACCAATTAACTCACTCAAACAATTTGCTCTGGAAAAGGAGATATTGAACTGATTTTCTTCATTTTTAATCTAAAGAGTTTAAAACGATTAGTCATACTCTATAAAGGGTAAACAACAAGTTATTAATGTTCTGTTTACGTTTTAAATCAACTATAAATTCAATTAATTATTCTTTTTATCTAAGATCTTAGTTGAGAGGAAATGTTTATGTCACGAGCGGGATTCGAACCACA
This sequence comes from Cimex lectularius, assembly GCF_000648675.2. Classification (NCBI taxonomy): domain Eukaryota; kingdom Metazoa; phylum Arthropoda; class Insecta; order Hemiptera; family Cimicidae; genus Cimex; species Cimex lectularius. The sequence goes on along the minus strand of NW_019392918.1, from coordinate 86,333 downwards.
ATATAACACACATATATAATAATATAATAACTATAATATATATACATAGTTATTACGGAAAATAAATAAATACAAGTGTCGGTGTTTTTGACTTTGGGAGTATTTTAGTTTTAAGAAAGTCAAAACTTATTTTCCATCAATATTTTTGTAAGTTACGCTGGGTTCATTGGTGGAGATTGTCGCAACCAACAGGTTGATCGTACCTAATGTGTATTTAGGTTTAGAGTTTAATAGTTGTGAACGTTGAATTTCTTTTTTGAATAATATTTGAATCAGATTTCATTTATATACGTAGAAAATTTTCAAACATAACGGATCCACAAATATTTTTCGGGAGGGGAGGAAAGTGAAAATCGATTTCCCTTTTAGGACGATCCCTCGCGTGAAAGTGTTGGGCCGTAAAGGCCGCCCAACCCTGTAGGATGGACAGGAACGAACGAGAAAAAAACAATCCCAAGAAGGATTTAGAAACACGTTACAACAATAAGCAAATTTCATTCAAAAAAGTTTCCATTGAATAATTCTGAATCACGGTTGCTCTTTAAAGCACTTGGGACTAAAGGGGAAAACAATTTGAACCAACATGAAATGAACGAGTGCCAATGTAATTTCGAGTAATGTTTCGAAAACGATTATTGAAACAACGTTCATTAAAAGATTTTTTTATTTAGAAATAATTAAAATCAAATAATTCATACTTCATTCATACTATCATCATTAAACATTGTATTTCAACACCAATTAATTTCAACAATTAAAACCGATTGGCAGCAATTACAAGTCGCCATTATTTAATTTTTTTTAGTAAACACATGTTTCATTTTTCTAAATATTTATTTGTATACTAAACATGAATTGTACACACTGCAAATTGTTCTTAATGCTATAAACTGCAACCTGTAGACATGTGTTATGAGAAGCCAGCCAATGCTGGCACTCAGTTTTTTAAGCGAGGTTAAGCGAGGAGGTCTCGGGGTGATAGTAGTTTGGGAGGTTCTTGGGATGGGAAGTAGTGGAGAAGGTTTGAGTAGTAGAGTTAAGATGGTTGAAAGATTGGTGTGAAACTTGGTGGGAATGGATCAATTCTTTGACAAGGCAATGTTAAAGTCATTGTGGATGATCAGGTTGGATAAATAGTAAGGCATTTGGAGAATTCTTTTAAGGACTTTCAATTGAAATACTTCGATTTGTTGGACGTTAGGCCGGCTTGGTGGTCGTTCCGCTCCGTACATCCAAATAAGTCAAAGTAATTTTTTGTAAAGGGTTAGTCAGACCTTTACCGTCATGCCTGATTTCGGTCCTATAAGTCTTGTCTTGGACAAATCGTCAGTCTACTGTCTAATGAACTAATTATATTAATTAACTGTCTAATTAATATTGTATAACCCTAACTGTGTATATGTCGTATTTTTTTAACATATAGTCGTGGACAAGGGGATTTGTTTAATGGGAACGCCATTTGGGTTCATTCAGTTTCAAATTACGAGTTTTGAGCCATTCTTCTGGACATTACAAAATTATTAAAGATAAACCTAAAACATTTCAACAGTTCATTTTGCTGATGGCATGTAATGTTTAAACAGCAATCAGGAGAATAATACTTTGCAAGTAAATTATTAGTAAAATTGAAGAATTGTGGGACAATTTGAGGGATTAAGACCCATTAGGCTATATCGAGCACAGTGCATTGTGTGTACAGAATGTACTACCATTCCTCCAGTTATGTTTCAACCGCGGTCTATGCAAAGAAATTCATCTGGATTGCGGTTACAGCTTCAGTTGTGGAGAAAACACAACCCTTTTCATAAAACCAACAGCCCAAGACGTAAGAGCTGATTTAAGCCACCCACACAAACACAAAATGGCTGCACGAAAATTGCTGCAAATACTCGGAGAACGAAAAGTCGGAACCACTATCAATGAAACTACCAACAAGAACTCATTTCATACATACAAGCAAAAAAAACACTAGGACACAACAACGGCTAAAGGATAAATTCACAAACTAGTATATGAAAAGCATAAGATCAATCTATTTAACAAACCAGACATAAAAAACTTGATTAAAGACAACTAGCAAAATTGGAAAACTAAGAGAAAGCACTACAATAAAACCGCTAGACCAAAACGGAATAAGAGGAAGAAAATAAGACAGACAGGGAGAATAGGTAAGGTCATTTAGGGAAAAGTAAAACAACGCAAAACCTCACACAAAACCCCACGAACCATCAACAATACAGGCAAGCTTAAAATTATTACATGATGTTACTACACAACCCACACACGAAAAAACACATGATCACACACATTATGAAGAATTCATGCAGACCCTTTAAAATAATTACTAAAAGTTCAAAGGAACCGAGTTGGTCAGGGATATAAGCACGGTGAAACCAAACTGGCACGACTGACAAAATAATACCCAAACCAACCAGTGAAAAACGTGTAATGTCTGGTTTACTATGCACATTTAATATTTACTAAGTTTGAGATTTGACTAAATTTGATAATAGAAAACCGATAATTATGAAATATACGGAATAAAAGAATATCCACCTACCATTACAGGCTTCCCCGCCGTTCTACAACGCGCCAGCAAGAGAGAAAAAAGTCAAATATATCCACGAAACTAATGTAAATGTATGTAATCGGGACAGTGTTTAGAAACCGGTGACAATTTTAAGCGGATTTCTGTTGTCTATCTGTTGAATTATTTCAACTCTTGTACAAACATAGGGAGAATTCAGTGTGTACAATGAGCCGAAAATACGGAAGATGATGTGCCGTAGTTAGTACTCCCGACAGGCATAATTATTCCAGTCATTTGTGTCACATTTAAGCGACGTCGTGTCAAATTAACGGACTCTCCATTCCACGTGAATTTAATTAAAATCGATTTCCCTGAAAGTCCTTATTTTCTTCGCAAAACAATTCAACATCAATTGTTTACCCACCGCCACTAGAAATCGAAGTGAATCTCTCTTCGATTGTCCAAGAACTGATTGGACTATTTGGTCTCCATGGATATGACCAACTTCCAGACTTATCTGGTAGACGTGTATGTTGAAATAAAGTTGTCAATAAGTCAGAGAAAAAGTTTCTTAATCAAAAATACCCTAATAGATGTTAAATAATAAAAAAGTCTATAAATGCTATAATCTAGAGATAAATCAACACCAACGCCAAGCCAAATGAAAAATATTTACTACCATTTACATAAAATATAAAGTTAAAAGAAAGATTTGTTGGGTCGATTTCAATCATTTTGGTCTGTCGTAAGTGTCTCGCATTTCTTAAATGGCAGGTCAAAGATATAAGCAGGCCGAAAACATTTAACGAGATTGACTAAATGCACCAAATGAAAAATATTTACTACCATTTACATAAAATATAAAGTTAAAAGAAAGATTTGTTCGGTCGTTTCCAACCATTTTGGTCCGTCGTAAGTGTCTCGCATTTCTTAAATGGCAGGTCAAAGATATAAGCAGGCTGAAAAAACTGTATAAAAAAAAAATGCACCGCATGGCCTGTAGATGGAATTTCACCACAAGATAAACAAAAAACTTTTCATCTGGTCAGTTTCCAGAGAAGAACATCATATCCCATGTACAAAACTATCTGCCAAATTACAAATGATGACTTTTTATTAAATTGATTTTTAAAATTCTCTGAAGTTTTCAAGTTTAATTGTAAACCTTGGTTACCAGATAAAATTAACCTTTGTTTATTATGTAACCAAGGGGAGAATTATTGGAAAATGTCCTGCATGCCACCCGATATGAGAATCGTGCTTGAGCACTCGGCGTCGAATATCTGGGTCAACTGTTCTGATTTTTACAAGGTTATTTTATTATATATAGTGAGAATATTGTAGTGTAGCCTAATTTGTGAGGAAAGTGAATGAATTTATTAGCGGTATCCTTTTTTTCCTCTCATTATTGGATTTACACCATCTTCCTGAATTTTCACCACTGTTGGGAGCATTCTATACTAATTTGTATTAATGCCCAGGAAAAGTAACAGTAATTAGCAACTAATCTTTTAAAGTACTTCTCAAATAAAATTCGATTACAACGGCCCAACCTCTGGACCTAACCGCCTATAGACGCTAGAAATGCATTAAAAAGCATAATTAAAAGAAAGTGGTAGCGTCGGTGGGTCAGCTCGGCAGAGAAAATCTAGCGTGAATGTATTTATTAACATGAATGTGTAGTGTGAGAGGGACGAAGGCGGAATATTGAGTACCCATCAACCCTCAATAAGGTTTAGTTATGAAAGAGGTGCAAAGGCTGATGGAGGAATATATGAGTACTGCACCATACTAACTGGTGAATGGCATGTAAATAAGAAAGAATGATGCAATCAAGCGTGAGTGAGAATGTGAATGAGTCTGAATCTAGAAATTGCATGCGTTGGGTGCTGAATTGAACCTAGCTGTTGACAGCACTGCAGGTTGGAAAAATGCTCGAGGCTTGCCAGTAATTTATTGTATATTACACAAGTTGTAATTGCCGATGTACCGCGAGAAGTGGTAGACTCAAGTTATATGTGTATACATATGCAGATTAGATTTTATATATATATCCAAATCCATACATATATAATGTACTTTACTTGATTTTATTGGCAATAAACTTTGTTATTATGCTCATATTTTTGTATTCCTTCTTGTTTTCTATTGGGAATTATTTATTGTGTAAGTTTTTTAAAGAAACATACACATATAACTTTATAATTTATTACTTGTTGTTTGTAAACTAATATTTTTTCCCATTCAAAACAATAACTTTCGATCCTGCTTTTATTTCAAGAAGTGAAAAAAACGTCGAGAATACAGATTTTCTTTAATAGCCGGGCCCTTGAAAGTTCGGTTTGTAACCGAAAACTGCCCATGATTTAATGGAGGATGAGTAGAACCGAGTAGTGGCCCAGTTTAGGGTGGAGGAGGAAGGGGGTCGATCAATAAAACTCACCCCTACGAGAAGCCACCCCCTCGTTGCATTACTCATTCAGCATCAGCCCGCAAAAACTACTAGCAGCATACGCAGGTTTTATTTACAAAAACAAAACAAAAACTCTACTCTTGATTCAACAATTTATAATCAGTTGATGCGCGTGTATGGGCGTTATACGGTTCAATACAGTGGGTTAATAAACACATCCAACCAGTTGTATAAATCTTACATATTGATTAAAAAAGGCAAGGCAACATTCTGAAAGTTTTATTCTGGTCATTTTTAAATAGTTTTGCCATACAAATAAATAATGTTTTTATGTTTATCGTGGCTAGTCATTTCGAAAGTTTCAATGGGTTTCTTAAAAGCAAACAAACGCGATAAGTTTAATTTAGTTATGTATATACTTTTCGTCCATACAAAAACAATAAAGTTTTTTAAATCTTTATTTCGCTAGTTCATTGATATGCTTTGAAGATGACAAAATAGGAATTATCGTATAAGATTATGTTGCAGCTTTATCACATTCTACCATCCAGTAATGCAGTTTGACCGTCTCTAAGCCTCCTGGTCTGTTCAGTCTCACTATTTGCACTATTAGCTGACAGGCTCTTCTTGGAATTTCGTAATCTTCAGTCTATGGTCGGGTATATGAGAAAGGAGAAAAGACTGACAAGAAATGGCGAGGAAATGCATATCAGGAAGACTACACGTTGATCACACAGCGGACCTCAAGAAGAAATCTAACAATTAAATATCCAACTGACCTCAAGAAGAAATCTAACAATTAAATATCCAACTAAGTTTGGGGTTAAATTAACATTTACTGGGCCTATAATATAATGTGATCAGCCTTCAAAATTATAATTATATATTAGAAAAAGGTCAGAGATGAAGCCAATAGAAAGAAATCATTAATCATTTAAGACCCAAACACTGAAGACGGCGAAATGCCGAAACGCGTCTGAACCAAAAGAAACCAGCGAGGATAGACAGAGCAAGATAATAGATAACTAATTATTCTTTTTATGTAAGGTCTTGGTGGAAATGAAAAAGTCAGTGTCACGAGCGAGATTCGAACCCCGACCTTCGGCTGACACTGACTTTTTCATTTCAACCAATACCTTACATAAAAAGTATAATTAATTGAAAGAAGCAAGTTGGTCAATCAGACTAAACATAATGAATTTAATAATAGATAACAATCAAAGAATAACGTTTATCACTCCGCATACTCCAAAAGAAAATCTCATAAGAAATCATTCCGTTTATTTGAATTCCTTTCAAGATTGCACAAAACCAAAACGTTTTTGAGAAACAAAGCAAATATACACGGGCCCAGTATGTGGCGTATCGTCAGTTCAACATTAATTTAAAAGAGTAATGAATGTTTATATTCTCAAAATGATGTCATTACAATGAAAAGAAAAATGGGATCATATACATATATGTATTACCATACATTATTTGCCCGAAGGAGGAAGTGTTTTAGATGTACAACGTAACCGTAGAAAAAATTCAACCACTGATATCAATTCAACCACCTGGCCTTCTAATCAAATTTCTTGAGGAACTAGAACTCACCGGTATGCTACAGATACAGAACGAGAGATGCAGTAAGTCTCATAGGGCGCAGTATATTACACACCCGAACATTACATCTACATACCAACATGACTAATACATTAGGTAGGTTCTATGTTTTCACATTGTCAAAGATCAGAACTAGGGTGATCAGTGATAAGGATCCACTGGTTCTTAATACCATGTATATCCGGTTTATATACTATAAGCTGGTAGCAATCGTAGAAAGATGACGAATGATAGCATTATAGTTCGTTGGATTGTTGCCTACTAGCAATCATGTAATTGAACGTTATTCAATAATAATATTAATTATTTAGTAATTTGACGATGTCTCATGCAACAGATGCGATTCGGATTAATGCAATCATCTCCGGACAATAGTTTTGCTTTGCAGACCTCAGCTCCACGCTCTCGTAGCTTTTAAAGCCGACCTCAGAGTAGGCGGACCAGTGATGATCAATTCCAATCAAATTGCTGTCAACAGTTCATCGACTGCACCGGTGTGGTTTTTGATTTCTACAGGTCGAATTAAACCACCAGTACCAATCGTACCGGGATTAAATACCGTGGATTGTTTATGCGAGGTGCAACGAGGGGACGACATTCCTCGAGAAGACATCCTCAAATGAATCATGTCTGGAGGAAATAGGAGCGACTGGACGATAAAGAATTTCAATTGTCAAGTAAGGTGAATTTAATAAAATCTAATGTAATGCTATGCAACTTTTATGTGTTTTCATTTTAAGAATATGCATAAGAACTGCAAAAACTTATTTTGGCGTGCAAGTGATTTAAAAACCCAATTGGAAAAAAAACCTTTCTGGCGATCGAATGCGACAATGTTCCACAGAAAGGACAAGTCGCGGGTAAATATTTGTTCAAAAGATAAATAAAAATAAACAGAGCCTTTGAAATTTTTATTTCATACCGCCCACATGCCCAGAAAAAGTTATCGACCTCCTGATAGCCTAGTTCGATAAGATTACGTGCGTCCTAATAAATTTCAGATTGTTTTGCTCATTGCAACGTGGGGGTTCTCCAATTCACAGCACTTCTGATCAATTATTATTTTGAATCCTTGCCTAAATTTAGCTAATTATGAGACCTTTTAATTATAGATTTTATGGGTCGTAATTATAAAATTTACTTAATCTATTTATAATTTTAAACTAACCATTTATCAATTAATTAAGATTTTTAGATGAGATAAAATTAATTGAAAGATATTAATTGGTCAAGCGGACCACGAAAGCTAGTGAATGAATTTATATTGTTTATAATATTATAAAAAAGAGACTTGCTTAAAAAGTAAACAATTATTGCAAAATTAACTTATGTTGATGACTTATGAGAGTTCATTAAAAAAAAATTTACATTGCATAAACAAATTGATTTTAAAGAAAAATTGTATCTTTATGGGCAATTTTTTAAATAAAGTTACACTTGATTGATGACAACAAAATATGTACATACATTGAAATACATTACACGATTGATTTTCAAGTATAATCTACTGACAATTTAAAATTGTAAATAATATTCATTTGCTTTCTATTAACTTTCCAAGTTTGAGTTTAAATATTTATACTTTGTTTCTCAATTAAGTACTGATTAATTATATTATTCAAACATAAACCGTAAGACTCTCATGAGTTAAGAGCACTGTCATTAGATGGCCCTCGGAGGATCTGAGTTCTAGAAGAAGGGTCATCCTTTCCCAAATAAGGATACCCAACAGAAATAAAATCAAAAATTTCAGGACGAGGGGAAGCCACAAAAGTGGTGGAAGGTCGAAAACACCCAGGCGGTATAAGAAGCAGGGGAGAAGGCAGTGTAGTGGGCCCAGGGGGGGGGATCAAGAGTAGAGGAACCGGCTGGCAAGGATAGCAGGACAGAACTTCTGGGATGCTGCAGGCAAGCAGAAAAAAAAGACTACTATTTTAATTTCCTATAGTTCAGCGAATTTCTTCTGGCAGTATTAGTCTTCAGAAGACCTCAAGGGAACGTACACTGCAGAAGGAAGAAGCCAAGGAACTCCAAGAACTTTTGGGCCAAAGCGCACATATATATCCAGCATGTAGAGAAATGTTGCTTGATGTGTCTCACCTAATTAAAAGATATAACTCCTTGGCTCTATATAGAGGGTGTAGGATTGCCACCCGATAAGACAATCATGCTTGAGCACTGCAGTGGATCCTCTGATCCAATCCTTGGAGGAAACCTTGTTGGGTTTTATTGTATGTAGTAATGTTTGTTTTGGGTCCCTTGAGTGTGCTGAGAGTGAATATATCAACTGTGTGAATGTGTAGTGTAATGGCAGGAGGGTAGATGGCAGAATATTGAACACTCCATTGACCATTAACCATTATTAGGTTATATAATAGGGTTATATAAAACGATGATGGAAGAGTACTGTACTCTTGGAAGAGTACTCCAGAAGTACTTCACCCTAATTGAATGAATGACATGTAAATAGGAGAGAATGTGTTTGAGAAAGAGTGAAGGTGTGAATGGGTTTGGATATAGTTACTGCATTGGGTGCTGAATTGTCCCAGCTTTGGACAGCATCCCAAGCCTAACTTCAGTGGCTGGACAGAAAATATCTACGTCTGACCCCGGAATGTCAACATCTGCCAGTATTTTATTGTAAATTACAAAAGATGAAATTGCCGGTGGGCTGTGAGAACTGATACCTTAACTCTGTACATGTGTGTATATATGTACATACATTTAAAGATAAGGCAAAGTCCTTTCCCTTATATCTATCAATTGGCAATTTACATATTCCAATTTTATTTATTTATTCTAGAATGAATAAAAGTAAAAGGCAAATTATTCCCGCAACCTTCAATAATGAATTATTGATCAATAGAATTGTCTCAGATCGATGTATATATTTATCTCGTTCTAACTCTAACATCAAAAATCTGAAAATAAACAGAGGTCAGATAGTTCACCCATTGGAAAACAAGGATTGTAGTAGCTACTACTTTTTTTTAGAAATCGTGAGATGCGGTCTGGTGTGATGTAGGCTTCAGAAAAACATTTTCTTTATGGTGCCAACGGAATAATTAATAATTATTCAGAAATCGTGAGATGCGGTCTGGTGTGATGTAGGCTTCAGAAAAACATTTTCTTTATCGTGCCAACGTTTCGATCTTTATTGAGATCATCTTCAGGGCCTGGGATTTACAAACATTGTTTTATGTAAACAATGTTTGTAAATCCCAGACCCTGAAGATGATCTCAATAAAGATCGAAACTTCACTAATTTCCTGGTCCGCTTGACCAATTAATACATTACAATTAATTAAGGTTTTTAGTTGAGATGAAAAAAGTTAATGGCACGAGCGGGATTCGAACCCACGAACCCCAAAAATGGCAAAAAGGAGGGAAAACTCACAAGGTGGGTTGAGACAGGAAGTTGATGTCCGAGTGGATCGAGGTCACAACAGCTCAAGTGGTACAGCAGCGGCGTATCTAGCCGAAGATTGTGGGTTCGAATCCCACTAGTGCCATTAACTTTTTTCATCTCATCTAAAAACCTTAATTAATTGTAAAGATCGAAACGTTGGCACGATAAAGAAAATGTTTTTCTGAAACCTACATCACACCAGACCGCATTTCACGATTTCTAAATAAATATCGATTAACGGTCACTAATCACCACACATTTCTACACACACGTAGCTACTACTATTATGAATTATTTTCTTGACAGAATGATTTGTCGATTTATTAATTACAGTTATTATTATGTAATAATTATAGAAAGTTTTTGTTTTTTAAAGATCAGACACACATTTATCAACGTAAATTTCTAAAATAACATTAAGCCTCTGCCTTTGCTGTAAATCTTGCTTTTCTTTTAGAATGCAAATGATTGTAAATTTAAAGAAACCTAGAAAGAAAATACTTTCATAACACAATTAGTTAAACTATACCATTATTTACATTTAAAAATAAATCAGTAGTTTGTCAAATATCAAGTTCAACATCTAATTTCTGTAACTTGCAAATGTTCAAATGCAACAGTTTCTTCTGTAATAACCACCTAACTTAAACTAATAAAAATTAAAAAGGCAATAATTCTTGGAAAACTTTAAATCTTAGTATTTAAAGCAGCATAAGTATTGGTTCTGAAATACATAAAATAGAAACTGGGAAACTTTCCAAAACGAGTCACCATCTTTTGGTGAGGGCAGAAACTAAAAGCACGTGTTGAGGGGTCGGTGACCCCACGGTGAACCTGACAATAATAATGTATTGCCCTCATTTTCATATTAACCGATTGTAATTGAAGGAATTTTCTTTTTATAACTGCAGATATTCTACACACACCTTCTACTTTTTACTCGTAAATAAAAATGTACTTACCACTGGAATGCATTGTAGTGAAAGTACACCAACCCTTGCCCGTATAAAAAACAAGGATCTTTCCAGTGGTCTGGCTTCAACTTGAAGAACTTTTGATATGCAGACATTGCTAAAAAAAAAAAAAAAATAAATAAATAATAATAATATTATTATTGTATGCTGCATACCTTACAGTATAAAAATGTGTATATAATATCTAGACAAAAGCTTGTTTAAATAAATGAATGTTAAAGACGATGTACAGTGGAATTGTTCAGCTAGAAAATAACGATATGTTTTTTCACCTTTTTATTCAACATACATAATCCATTCAAAATAACTCTTTCTGGTTATTTAAGTTAGAGGAAATTGGTCTTTTTCCCCCTTTTTTTATGAGGGTATTTTAACTATGAGGTTATATGAACATTCGGGGTGCCGGTGTTTTTGAAAGAAAGCCCATTTGTAAGTCTTATCAACACCTGAACCGCTTCGGCCACTGACGCCCTGTATATATTATTTCAGGCATTTTGGAAAAGGAATTAAACTACCCAAAACATAGTCTATGCAACGAATAGAAATACCTAGTTCTTTTCTGGCTGAAAAATCCCACCCTACACCATCGCTAATATTTAGAAGTATATAAGCATCCAATAGAGATAAATAAATATTATAATGCAATAATTAATAATCATAATAAGAATTAAAAGCATAATAGTCATGAACAACACAAAATGAATTTACAGTTAGTAAAAAAGTCTGCAATATAGTTTCAGTATGTCATGTTGATGTTAAAATCAATCATCAATCAATAAAAAATAAAAAAGTTACAGAAAAATAATTTTTATAACAATAAATTTGTTATCAAATTTAAGTTCCTCACTGAAGATGGCACAATGCTGAAAGGCATTTGAATAGTTCAACAAATCAGTGAGTGAAAACGGATCCAATAAGTGACCCAGATGCCGGTCCGGTATCAATGTAGGGCTCTTTACAGGCAGATTGTGAGCTAAGACCACATTTTTTAATGGTATTATGAACTGTTTCAGGGTATTATATGACTGCCACAATCACTCTGAAGATTTCCAGCACAAGAAGAATCATTTTCTCATGAGGTCTTTCTAATTTCTTTGGCCGAGCCCCAATCAGTGCTTACTTTCCAAAATGTCATTAGTTTTGTAGTTCCAGATAACCGTTTGTACAGTTGACCGACCTTTGCAATTTCACCTAACCACAGAGTTGCACCATCAAACAAATAATTTTAACCGGCAGTCCATTATAATAAAATATTTATAAAACTATTGCCTAGCACGATTGATTAAGTATTACTAACTAAAGTTAATAAAAGGAATTAAACCAAAGGTGTATTCAAACTTATTTTGCATAAAGAAACGTCCATTTTACATCATTGATTTTTCTTTTTTTTAATCCAATCTTTACTCCAAAAATAAACAAATAGAAAGTTTTTCTTAGTTTTATAATAAGTGATTTCTTTTTCTTTTAAAAAGAAAAAACAAATTTTTTGGGAGTATTCAGACTTCTTTTTTTACTAACTATATTGTTAAACATCAATACACAAAATACATAATTAAAAAATTAAGTAATGATAGAAATAACACCCTCAGTTATCAAAGTTTTTTAAGTATTGTTGTTCTAAAATAAACCCTCTCTAAATTTGATATCGTTGGAAAAATTAATTTTAAAACTGAAAAGGTTTGCATAGATTTTGATCTTTAGAAACAAAAAATCAGTCCTGTAAGCAGTTGTCCATTTGACTTTTTAAGGAAGTGAGGAGTCGACGTTAATTTTGCTTCGTTGGACAATTCTGCCCAATGCTCATTTCTTAAATTTGATATACAGTCATTAGCCTAAAGAAAAGGAAATAAGGAAAAAAAAGCAAAATTTTAATACAAAGAGCATTATTATATAATGCACTTAAGGGCTAAATCCTCTTACTTTCAAAATACCACCAAGTTCAAAACATTATATTATTTTATACATATAACGAAATATGCATTGCATATATACATAATACATTATATCATTATAATGGCTTATCATTCTTAATTGCATTTTAGAAGGTACCTCTTTGTATGCAAATATCAGCTCTCTCTCTCTCTCTCTCTCTCTCTCTCTCTCTCTCTCTCTCTCAAAAAAAAAAAAAAAAATTAAATAATTTAATTAAATTACATGGATTTGACTTATTGTATTTTCTACAAGTGTGTTAGTTACAGTCTTGTTCATTGTATTACAACATCTGTGATCAGTTGTTAAATTTAAGCAAAGTAATAGAATTTAGAAATAAGATTGACTCAAACATATAATGCTGGCAGCATTCTGAAAGGCAAAGGTATTCTTTTTTTTCTCATTTCAAGATTCGTACCTTCTTCCTGAATTTTCATGTCTATTGGGAGTCTACACTGATTTTTATTAATGCCAAGCAAAAAATAACAAAATTAGTAACAAATCTTTTAAAATCCTTCTCAAAATACGACATCGTCCCAACCTCTGCTATACCACCATGATCTGGTCCCGCACATGCTACAAATGCATTAAAAACATGTGGCAGTGTCGGTGGGCTGGCTTGGCAGAGAAACTGACGGGAATGTATTTATTGGTATGAAGTATATGTGAGAGGGCTGATGACAGAATATTGATTACTCCATCAACCCTCAATTAGGTTAGTGTGTTTAAAGGATAATGGAGGAATACAGAGTACTCCACTACCCTAAATGAGTAAATTAAAAAAAATATGTATTTAAGAGTGTGTGAGAATGTAAATGTGAGTGGATCTAGGAATTGCACGCATTGGGTGCTATGGATAAAACCTAGGTCTGATCAACACCTGCCAGCAATTTATTATAAATTACAAAAGCTGGAATTGCTGGTTGAGAAGTGATACGCTCAACTCTGTACATTTGGGTATAAATGTATGTACATGTAAAGATTTGAGCTTACTGAGTAAATCCAAATCCACAAGACAAGTAGGCAGTAATCAAGTAAGTAATCAGTAATCAATCCATCTAATATCATTCATTGGACAAAGTATTTATTATATATTTTTGCTTAACTCAATAAACATATTAATATGTAAATATAAAGTTGATTAAAAATGTGTTTTTTACCAACCAGTTGTTCAATAATTTGTTGAAGTGGTTCCTGACCATTCTCACCACTTCAACACATTATTGTTAAAAGTTTTAAATTATTTTTAATTTAATTTGGCCAGAATTATCTTACCTTTAGCATAATCTTCAAGTAAGAGGTGGAAGTGACCAAGTTTGCAATAAGTTTTTGGATCAATATTGACCCCGTCTTTAATGTCAGCAGTATCATCTTTTTCACTTTCTTTTTTTCTCTCTCGCTCTTCCTGAGCTTGCATCAGCATACGCTCCAAGTATTTAATCGCCTGAAAATTCATTCAGTCTATAAATCGTTCTATGATTTAAGATTTGCCCACGCACTTATTTACCTTTAGCACTAAATCCTTTTTCTTGCTTTCCTCAGGGTTGTTGAGCTTGAGAAAACCAAACTGCCGACTGAAACAGACAAGACAGCAAGAAATGAGCAAGACCAAGAAGGACATAAAGGCAAAGTCGAAAACTGACATGGGGGAAGACTTGAGCAATGACTATTTTGACATCAAAGCCGAAATAGATAAAATGATAAGGATGTACAAAACCATCAATGCAGAAAATGAAATAAAGAGGTTGCAGGAAATCAACAAAATAGAAGCTATGTTTAAAAAGCTGTAATCATGTATTCAAATGAAAAAAAAAAATTTCACCATAAATTTTTATTCCTAATATAAAATACTTTGGAGTACTTTTTTTTTTGTAAATGTAATTTTTATTTAGATTATTCAATAGGTCTAACATCCTTTAAAATTAGTTTTTACCATAAATAACACATGGGGGGGGGTATCATGAAAAAAAGGCCAGAGGGGACAGTGGGACTCGAACCCACGACTGCGGGGTCTTCGATAGTGTAAGTTAATATGCAAGAAAAATGAAAAAAGACATCAGCAGCTCATTTATAATAACAACACTAAATATTATTGTATTGGGTTGTCCGGAAAATAATGCAGGATTTTAAGTTTTCATTAACAAAAATCTATATAAAATATTCTGTTTACGTTTACAGGATTACTCATTTGTATGAATGTCAACACTTATTAATCCTCTTCCAAATGATATTGTTTGNGTATGGGAAATTATTTTGATTAAAGAACATTGCTTTAAAGTAACTAGTTTCTTTTTTTTTGTTTAATACCAAAATCCTGCATTATTTTCCGGACAACCCAATAATTTAATAACAAAAATTAATTAAGACATTTATCCTTTCTATGTCCTTATCCTGTCATATGTAAAGAACTTTATCTTCACGTGGTTTCTTGGCAGAATCAGCAAGCATTAAAAATTCACCCCATTTTTTTTAGACGATTGAATTTAATCCACAATTCCAGTAACGATGCTTATTCTTTTTTCAGCTGCTAAAGGAGACAGAGAGGACTGACTGTCTTTCTGTCTAGAACAGTCATAAACTTGAATTGTTTTAAACCTAGGAGACTATTCAACCTTGAGGTTATCTTTCGTCAACCTTAGTTTCTTTTACAGCATACTCAGTAATGTACATAATTTTAGTCCAAAGGACATTGTTCCTTCATTTCTGGCATTATTTTACAACGCACTTTCGTATGCCATCCTATTTGTCAATGTATATACAATGGCAATCATAGGCCGGTAACTGGACTAGGGCATCTATGTGATGATTACAGCCCAGATTTGTATGCAATCGCATTTTTTTTGTTATCGCTTACAACCATGGTGACCATATCTCCAGTATCATGGTGGTTCATATTTTATTCTGTATATTTTTGCATATTTCATTTTGCATAAATTTGCATTAAAGAATATTGAAAATTTGATTTTTTTGTTTGTTTGTTATAGAAATAAAAATAAATAGCAAATAAGAATCTGAGACAAAAAAGACAATAGCTAAATTTTTATTCACATTGTTACTTTTCAGAAATAAAGACAAACAAACCCACAACAGAATCCTCCAAAAATAATCAGCATCTTATTTGAAGCCCCCATTTCCAAAACTCTATGCATTTTTTTTTTCGTCTTTCCTGACAAATTAATTTGTCTGAAGTAGTCGGGTTGTACGATGTTATAAAGGCCTCACTTGAATCACTAAAATAGTCTGTTTCAACCCGGCAACCCTAAAGAAAATGCTGAAAGCATTGTATTACAAACAAAATAAAATTCAAAAAATCCTTACAAAAAACTGATCCTCACTCAAATTATTTCACTGGTCAATCTTCACTCCACACACATTTAAAAAGAAATTAGTTAATTTTAGTGAGTTGATGTGTGTGATATTCATCTTCTGTTCATTTTAATATATTTAGAGTAAATTATATATTTATGTTTTTTTTAGGGCATATTTGAGGAATTTTATTGTATATAAATCTGGGTTCTAGTGATGATTAAACAGTATAATATTTGCAATTGACTCCACATCTTTTAAGAACAGGTTTAACACTGCATATTATTATTGTGTGACATGTTGAAAGTGCCAGAGAGATATTGGCATATAATGATGGCAATAATGACACACAGAAAACAAACACTTTGAATGAGTACAAATACTTTGATTGTCTAAAATTTCTAGCATTGTATAAATTCATTTTTTCACATCTTACATGTATTTGTATAATTTAAACAATGTTTATAAATCCCAGACCCTGAAGATGATCTCAATAAAGATTGAAATGTTGGCACTATAAAGAAAATTTTTTTCCAAACCTACATCACACCAGACCACATTTCACGATCTCCAAATAATCATTAACTAACTGTCACTAAACACCACACATTGCTGCATTTAAAAATTAACTTTGGTAAAATATACAAATTATTCTGTTTCAGTCAATAGTAACACAAAGCCTGTATGTGAAGGAGCAACAAAAAAGTTTTAAACAAAATTTATAACAGCTCTTCTCAGCAAGACTTTAATCTTGTTTTAGTTGGGCTTCAGTATTTTTGTTGTTGGTTTAATTGTGATGCTACCTTTCCACGAGTAAACACCAATGTTTACTCTTTATAAAGATGGTATTAAAACCCTAATCCAGTCTTAGTTAAGCGATAAATGGTTAAAAGCGATATGGTTAAGTGTTGGAATCCCAAATTTGCTTTGTGAGTACAACCTTTAAAAGTGAGGTGCTTGAAAATTATTCTCTGTGTTCCGTGATATGTTCAGACACATTTTACAGAAGAAAATTTCATGATAATAATGAAACGCCTAGGATGGGGCATGTTCAGGAAGGCCAATCAGCAGAAACTAGGAGATTTAATTGATTCAGATCCCTGGAAACCTGCTCACGTGTTTACAGACACAATATCTCAGAACCTGTATTCGAAAAGTAAAAATGATAGATAAAGTGAACCCAAAGTCAATAAGCTTATTTCTTTCACTGTATCAAGCCTAAAACAGATCCATTTTTGGATAGAATCATCATTAGTGGTAGGGTTTGTTCAATAATTTTAGACTGTCTTATCAATAACCATACTCTGATGAAAAGCCTAGGGAATTTTGTCAGCCTGACTTCCATCATTAAAAGGTTTCACTATATTCAGGATTGTCTAAGGTATTGGTGGTTTTTTTTTTTTTTTTGGCTCTGGATCAACATCAACCTTCCTGCTTTACTATTCTGTAACTATGCCATTCAAAATTTTGTAAATTTTTAAAAACTAATTGCCACCTTTTTCAAGCAATCGACAATTTTTGCCTATGGGCAGAAAATTGTGAATATCTCTGGTGCGATAAGGTGACACAAAACAAAAGAAAGCGCTCGGATCAACCACTATGCAGGCACAACACTTAAGATAGGGAGAAGCCAAAAATGATTTTACCAAACCAAAAAAGGAAGGTTAGGCAGACGACCAAAATGGCCAAAAACTCTCTAAAAAAAAAATATTTGAGAACAGACAATATGATGAAATAGAATTCTCTTTTTATGACTTCCAAAAGGAAGGGTTTTTGTTCAAAATATTTTTTCCCTTTGCTTCTCATTGGGAAAGGATAATTGAAAATAATTTGGAATTATTACAATAAACAAAATCTTTTTTCTATACGTATTTCTATTTTTGTATTTCCCCTCTTCAAATAAATTAATTAAAAGAGGACTTTCTTAAGGCCCTGGTACCATAAAAGATGTCTGAAATGGAATTGACAGACGAGAATGATGGGAGGCAACCATAACTGCAGGTTCATCACTTTGCAGACCTCAACAACGTATCTCACAATTATGGTAAAAGTTTTTTTTGCTAAACACTAGTGTTATTTAATTTATGTTTAACTCGACCTATTGATAAAATGGGAAAACAAAAACATATTTAACGTTTAATACAATTTTGTGATGTCAAGCGCCGATGAGCTTCGCATGGAGCGGGGTGCACTTAGAAGAGGGCTTACCTGTCCAACTCTGAGAGGACTTGAAGTTCCTGGGGGGTCAAATTGATCTCGTCTACTTCCCCGGCCATGATAAAAACAGAACAACACTCAAAAACAACAATGTCAACACGAACGGTTCAACATAAAAAGGACTAAAACACAAAACTAGGACCCGGACATTTTGGTGGCCCAAATCCACTTTTTAAACGTTAAAGTCTGGTTAAACGTTGACATCTCGACGACCGGTGACGAGCCGTCAATTTACATTATTGGCGAGACGACCGGGCCGTTTACAGCTCGAACGTATTCCAATAATAAAATTCGACTGATTTGATATCACAGATAGGGGACATAGCGGAGGTTACACGAGGGGAAGAAGCGCGTCGAAAGCGTTCGGACGGGGCGGCGGGCGGTTCACGCTCGCCGGTCGCACTCCCGAATCCCGATGACGACCATCTCTGAGATGATGGATGAGAAACGATGGTGGACTTTGTCAACGATGACGGATCGCCTCTTGAACGAAACTCGACTGCCCTCTTCACCTCTTCCTTACCGAGTTGATTTGAGTCGGCCGAGTTTATCCCTCTTCGCCACTGAAACAGCGCATCCAAGCGGAGAGACGGCACACTACTGAAACGGTGACGACGACCACTCACATAATTGTGAGATTTCTTATATTTGTGACTTGGTAGTCCCCAATTATTTTGACATATTCATAGCGAGACATGAAAAAGCGTACAGACCAACCACTCCACTGATGATATACAATTATGTGGGTTTATCGACCAGCAGTCTAGTAGCTGCTTTCAGCCTTGTTAGTACAGTAGAAGAAGTAGTAGTACAGTAGAAATACTTCATATTTTTAAGAAGGAAACAATGTATTAAATAAAGAATTAAAATTTGTCCCAAACACAGAACTAGTATATAATGAAACTACTATCCCTTTCTTATGCGAAAATCTTAAAAACATTGACATATGTGGTAATCTCCTGAACTGGATCAAAAGGACTATCTTACAGATAGAACCCAGTTTCATTTTTTTGGAAATATTCTATCAAAAGTCATTAATATCAGTTCTGTAGTACCATGGAGAGGCCATTTATTCCCATTACTTTTCACCATTTTTATAAATGACATTTCAAAGTGCTTTTTTCCTACCACATTAAACCCTTTATTGATGGCCTAAAAAGATATAAGACAATGAAATCGTTAGCTAACTTTGATATCATTCAAAAAGAATTAGGAAATCTAGGGGGTGTGGTGCCTGAATGGTTTAGGCGTTGACAGGGTGCTGATGGTAAGGTAAAGGTCCCGGGTGCGAATCCAGCGGCCCTGCATTTGAACCTGACATACTTCCAAATGGGCTTTTTTCAAAAACACCGGTACATCGCAAGAGTTCATGTAACTCGAAGTTGAAACACCTTTGTAAAAAATCAAACAAGATTTTGGAGGTCAACAAGTGTTTCAACTTTCCATTTGCACACATGAATACAAGGCTTCCTTACCTTTGGTAGTTTGGAAGCAAAACGTCTGCAAAGTGGTGCAACATGTGAAAAAAAAATATTAGGAAATCTAGTCAAATAATGTAATAGAAATAGCACGGTAGAAATAAATATAGAAAAAATGTTATATTGTTCCTTTCCTAAGGAAGCTAAACCCATTATAGTTATATATAAGATATGTAATAAAATTTTAAAAGTGATGTAGTGTTAAAACATTGTAAATAGAAGTTGTAAACCTTTAGGGTTTATAAAAAGCAGAACTAATGATTTTTCAAATGTTAATTGTAGAAAAATATATTTTTCTTTTAATTATACCTTTTAATTAGAATTTAATTCACCTGTATGATTTCCATATTACCAAAAAATATATATACAAAGTTACATAAAGTATGCAGCATTTAAATGTAAGTTACTATTTGACAGTTTCTTATGAAGAACTGCCAGTAATAACAAACATGAGCTTCAAAAAAAAAGAAAAAAATTAGAAAAAAAAAGAATGTGTTAAAGTATTTAAGTTATTGCATAACATTATAAACTCAGAGAGAGCTGAAAAATTCCTTTTCAGTGTACCTGATAAAAGAACAAAATTCACAAACTCAATTTTTGAAAAATATAGTTCTACTCACATAAGTTTTGGGCAGCTGTCTGGATTTTGAGTATTAAATATTCATCATTAGGTAGAAGATACAGTCAGGTCTTTCAATGTGAGTTGTAGGAATGGCTTGTAATTCTACCGCCAACCAGCTTCCATGAACAACTGGTTTTTTTCATGTCGCTCAATTATGAAGCTGCAAAAAAAATATATATCTTTAACAATCATGGTCCTAAATAAAAAAGAGAACAATTTATTAAATAAATACTTAAAATTTGTCCCAAAAACAGAGCTAGATACAACGAAACTACTATCCCGTGGTTCATCGGTTGATTGTATTAAAATAAATACAAATATAAAATATAAATGTGCTGAAGTAATTAAACTAAACTTGATAAATCTAAACATCAAAAATTAAATATTCCATGTACAATAAGTTCTATTGATTATTTTATTTACGCTTTCACATGAAATGATAACTTCAAACTGATAGTACTGCATAATTATTATTGTAAACATAATATGATAGTTTTTGTATTTAAACAAAATTTAAAGTTATTCTGTAGGTTTTAAAGAATTAATATTAAATTTATTATTATTAAAGAGTGTAAAAGAATTTTTACAGAAATTATCTAAGGAGAATATAAAAAGGAGAAAGTTGGACTCAGAAAAATACTGATCTGATAGACGAATAAATAAATCATGTGGATCTATGGCTCAAGTTACATTTTTTGTGATAATGACAAAACATTAATTAAAAATAAATTCCCATTTTGATCACAAAAATACTTTAGAGCAAACAGTCACTCAGAATCGTCCACGTAACACAGATATCTTCTTTAACGATATAGGATCTTACAATTTCCTTGCCAAATTGAATTAAATTATGACTTTATTTATTGTTAAGTTTGTAAAGGCCTCATTGTGATATAATCACCAAAACTAGCCAATATATGATTTAATTTAATCGACTGAAGTCAGATTTTTCATATTTTTTGCCTATCTGAATGCATTTAAATGTTATTTGTATAAATGAAAAAAAAAAAAAATCAATAAAAATAATTGCAATGCAGTATCATTTGTTTAAATAATTTAACAGAAGAATAATACATTGAAAAACCTGTTTGCACAGTCTTAAAATGGAATTATACATGGGATTATAAATGTTTACTAACTTTGATGATCCACACTTATAGCAAGGGTTTAGGCCTACACACGCTCTGCACGCTCTGATCCTCTCTTAGTGTTCAGATCATTTTTTTATTATTATTATTTTTAATTTATTATATTTAAGTGATTAAGTTATTTTCAAAAATATGTGAGATTAATTTATTGTGACAGGATAAAATTGAATTTTTTTCCATACCCTGCGTAAAAATCTCACCAGCGAGATGGGGCAGGTTGTATCAACTTAATTTGGACTTTTTCAACGTCGCTACGCGGCAAAAATGCTTGAAGAACTTCAATCTACACAAAGTGAAACACGTCTGAGTCGTTCCAAGAAGATAAATAAGATGCATCGGCCACCTGTTAAGCAAGTATCCCAAAATACATCGCATATATTATCTTGAATTGCTTGTTTTTTCACCAACTACAAAAAAAAGTATTTATGAAAAAATTTAATACTTTGTTCAACCGCATGTAAGAAAAATGAAAGCTAAGAATCTTTTGAAGATGTAAAAAAAAAAAAAAAAGTTGAAATATGCTCAGCAAAGAAGTTAAAAACTTGTTTCATTCAATGACGAGACCTCTCTAATGACCTTTGACTCTTAGAATGCCGACTTATTTATTTAATTATATTAATTCATTCTAAATTTCTTCTTGTTTTGTTTTAAGCACTTTAAAAAGTCCTCAATATGCATGAATAAAAAATGGTTATAATATAGTAAACATATAAATTCAATACTTGAAAGGGATGGTTCAAAATGGTTTTAGCAGTGATTTCAACATTAAATTTTCATCGGACCATTCAAGTAATCTACAAGTTCTGTCCACAATCTACATGGAAAGTACTTGGAAATTACATGCATAATTTTAATGCTTAAAATCTAGATGAATGAAAAAAAACAGTTTGAACTATCTTTTTCTGCTATTTAAGTCTGCATTGTCCACTTTAAGAATTATATTTAGTTCCTTACAATATTCTACTAGGAAATAGTTTGTGAGTGTGTCTTAATATTCTACCATTCTTTAAAGGCTAGAGTGTAATTTCCTTCGATTAATATGTCCTGGGTACTAAGGGGATGATGGCTTTGTTTTGTTTGTTGAAGATGTTTGGTTTAGCAATTTGGAGCAAATTTTGTTATGATGGTATTCAACTTCCAAATTTTAATGGTTGCTGGCTAATATTCTTATTTTTATGTTTTCAGTTTAGATCATAAAAATTCAGGAATTGAGCGCATCTTTCTATTCTGTACATGTTCATGGTTTTGCATTTGATTTTTGAACTTTTCATGCAAACCTTTTCATATTTAGAAATAATGTAATGTTTATCAAAGAATCAATTTTATTTTATGATGGTCTAGGGGGAAAAGAGTACAATTGAGAAGCTATGGTCTTCAGATTGACAGTCGCAGGGATGTTAATCTTTTTTTCTTTTTTTCCTTGGCCGGCAGTCTTAGCCGGCACTACTCTGCAATTTCCCTTTCTGCATTTTGTCTTACACACTTATGTAATATCTTAGTAGCCCCTTCGTAGGCGATGTACCTTCTGCTGAAATGTGCGATACATCAAATATGCAACTTTTCCCTTAATAAACATCTCCTTTCACACTGGTGAGGAGCCCTATTTCAATCAATGTTATAGTAACACGCACACATAAATACACTCACACAGAGAGTAAAAAAGAACCTATTCCATACTTAACCTAATTAGTTTGAGAGCTCTGTGTGGTACTCTATATTCAGTCCATTTTGTTGTTCCAAGTGTAGTAAAACAGTTTCTAATGGCAAATAAGTTTAAGTTTAATTTTTGTATAATAAAAAACGATGAGGTCAATTGTTGAGAAGTTTTACAGTAGCTTTCGAGGAGTGCATACTATGCAGGATATATTATATCGCTTGCATCAGGACTTTGAAACTTTATACATGCTAAAAAATTAATATTTAAAAGATTAACAAATATGAAAATTCACAATTTTGAAGTGAATATATTCGAAAGCTCGTCGAAGGAAGTGAGTGTTTGCTTTTAAAATGGGCGTCAGTCCTTATCGTTTTTACATATATTTTTAAAATTTGTGATGTCTTAATTTAAAAACAAACCTTTTGTTGTTGCAAAAAAATTGTTAGTTAAATTTTGATGGAAATTTGATGGTACCTGGTCGGCCGTGAGCCGCGCTCGACTCTTAGACAGCTCAGACAGAATTTGTGTTCGAACAAGTTCCGCGAGGGCGGGATCTCCGTTCAGGTGGCGCGTCTGGATGCCTACACTCGACGATATTATAAATATATAGAAATAAAACAGGCTCTTTTCTTGCAAAGCTAGTTCCTCGAGGGTAAATTTTTCCTCGCCTCGTTAAAACCGGGACGTGGTCCGGTGGGCGACAGTGAGAAAAATTGCCAAAAGTGAAAAAAACGGTCGATCAAGGTTTCTACAACAAAGCTGTTGTTTTGCGAGAGTGATCCGAATCACCTTGTCTCCCTTGGTCCCAGTCTGAAAAGTCCTCGCGTATAAATAAATAACAACAATAAAAAGACATCGATGCATTTCTAGAGCCGCGGGCTCCGATTTTTCTAGATTTGTATTTATATCCGTGGCTCCGGCCGTGATATGCAATCATATGTCTAGTATAACCAGAACGAGGGTCCTTGAGACGCAGGGGGAAGACTGTGAGAACAGCATCAAAAGGAAAAGAAGCTCGGCCGGCTCGGACAAACTCGGCAAAAAGGTGAAAACGGAGGAGAACAGCATGACGGACGCTACCAGGCCGAAAAGGTCCAATTTCTCAGCGCTGACACCCAACCCCAACGGCGTGAACCGATCAGCATCCATTGTCACCCTCAAACCGGGCACTGCCAAGAAATTGGTCATCAAAAACCTCAAAGGTAAATTCACAACTATTAACACTCACCTCGTGTCTAAGCTCACAAATATTCCACGCCGTTTTTTCTCTCAAAGCTCGTTTTATTCCACATCGGCGAGTTTTTCATTCCACGAACCTATAAGAACGGACTTTCGCCTCTGATCCCTCTGTCAGGAGAATCGAGACAGTCGATTTTAGCCTCAACTTTGCCCCTTTTAAATTCTTTCATAAATAACCTAGAACGTTCGATTCTCTTCATTTTGACTATCTCAAATCTTCAGGTTTACAGAACGACCGGATATCACATCATTCCAGTGCAGTTGCAGCATATCGTTTTGAGGTTTATTGTTAAGGTGTGGAGGGTGATGAACCTGTGCAGTTATTTTCAGTCACCTTGTTTAGTCTTAGTGTTTTGGTCAGAGGTGAGTTTGAAGATGGTGAAATATCAAAACACTTCTGACAGGCAAAAGTTCGAGTGAGACTAGGCTCTTGCCAAGGTGATCACATCAGACATTTCGCAGACCATGACAAGAAATCTCACAATTCAACATATTGAAAAAATAAAAATTGCTCTTTACACGAATGATATCGCTCTCTACTCTTCTTGGAGAATAGATACAATTTCGAAATTAAAATATCTAAAAGTCTCTTCAGGCTTACAGAACGATCGGATATCATAACATTCCAGTTCTAGTTGCGATATAATAAAAACTAAATAGTTTTTGAGGTTTCTTGTTGTGGAGGATGAAGAACTTGTCCGGTTATTTTCACTCACCTTGTTTAGTCTTAGTGTTTTGGTCAGTGGTGAATTTGAAGATGGTGAAATATCAAAACATTTCTGACAGACAAAAGCTTGAGTGAGATTAGGCTCTAGCCAGGGTGATCACATCAGATTCATCATTTCGCAGACCATGACAAGAAATCTCACAATTCAACATCTTGAAGAACATAAAAATGGCTCTTTACACGAATGATATCGCTCTCTACTCTTCTTGGAGAATAGATACAATTTCGAAATTAAAATATCTAAAAGTCTCTTCAGGCTTACAGAACGATCGGATATCATAACATCATTCCAATACCAGTTGTAATATATTGTTTTGAGGTTTCTTGATAAGGTGTGGTGGGTGATGAACCTGTGCTGTTATTTTCAGTTACCCTGTTTAGTAGTGTTTTGGTCAGCGGTGAATTTGAATCTGAAGTGAAGATGGGTTTGAAGATGGTGAAATGTCAAAACACATCTGACAGACAAAAGCTGAAGTGAGTCTAGGCTCTGGCCAGGATGATCACATCACGTTCATCACCTCGCAGACCACAAGAAGAAATCTCAGAATTCAACATCTTAATGTTGAGCTTTACCTCATCCTAAGAGCATAAAAAAAGCTCTTTTTACTCATTGTATCGCTCTTTACTCTTCCACTTGGAGAATAGCTACAATTTTGAACAGATGAGAATGCAATGCGCTGTATAGGAATTTTCTGTGGGTCTTTTCTCTTATACAACCACAGCTTAAACTATTAAAGCTATTTTCATTACTATTTTTATTTTAAATTGTGTATTAAGGTTTGTAATGGAATTCGATATTCATGCATTAGAAGTTGAACTTTTGAAGTTCCGTTGGCAATAATGTCCCTTATTTGGTTCATTGTTGGCTGATTGATTTCTTGTGTCATAAAGGTTTCTACATAATATGCATTATTGCATAACATATTTGAAATGCATAGAGTAAGTAATGTTCAAACCCAGGTGGAGATGCAGTAGGAAAGAATATATGTACTCCTGTGTAAGAGAAGAAAATGCATATGTAGAAAACGTGGGAAGGGAATAAAATATTGTTTGATACTATTATTTTTTACACATTCATTAGAAAACAATACACAACTGCAAATAACTGTGCTGATGAATTTAACACAAGTACAAGCATAATTAAAAACTGTAAAAACTTCTTACAAAAAGTACGTGTGTATTCTATTCTTTAAAACTAATGAAAAGTTGGTGGACTAACAAAACTGTTGAAATTGATGAATCATGTAAATGTAATTACATTTTTGGGATGGTGAGGGATATCAGGTCATTACATTATTTATTATTTGGAGATCGTGAGATGTGTCTGGTGTGACGCAGGTTTTAGAAAAACATTTTCTTCGTCGTGCCAACATTTCGATCTCAATAAAGATTGAAACATTGGCACGACGAAGAAAATGTTTTCTTAAAACCTACTTCACACCAGACCGCATCTCACGATCTCCACATAATCATTGACTAACGGTCACTAAACACCACTCAGGGGAATAAAAAATGCCGTCCTATAACTTGGCCATGATAGCTGGAGATTTTTAATCTAAAACTCTTTTCCCCTAATGGTAAAATAATGTAAATATATTTTTTTGTCCTATACTGATGTCGATCTCTTCCTACTACACCATCCATCTTAATGTATTTGTGCCAGTGTGCATTGAAAATTATGGAACAAATTTCAAAATCGTTGAGATAGAAAGTACTTGATTTTTCCATTGGAGATGTTAGGTATTTATTCAGCTGGATTCTTCTCTTTATGATACAATTTTACAGTTATAGTAGTGTAGGCCAGTTATGTCTTATGTCAACCACCACAATTATGAGTGAAGAATATTTTCTATACTTTCTTGTAGATCTTTAGTGTAGAACACCTGGTACGCCTCATTTGATTTGGTTTGAATTCTGAACTTGTATATATGTATAATCTTGCATGAACTACTATTCAAATCAACTTAGTGTCCTTTATTGAATTTAAAAGTCCTTGAAGTCAGACTTCAACTTTTGCTTATTGACTCTAGTGATTCAGTGGTCCTGATCTAACAAATAGTGCGGCTGACTAAAGCTAAACTAATGGACAAGTATTACTTTAAAAAAAAAAAATGAAAATGAACATTCATCTGTGCGATGTGAGTTCATTCTGTTGTTTACTTGGTTTAAGAATCAAAATAAGTTTAGTTTTAAAATTTGTGGCACATTTTTAAGTCAAAAACTTTGTTGATGATGAGCTTCCAGTGTTTACTAATTGAAAATCAAATTGTATCCTGTTGTAACAAAATTCTTAGATGGATTAACAATTTATATAAACAGGGAGTCGAAATGAGAAGTTTGTGGCATGAGCGATTGAAGTCATGGTAGCACAAGTGGTAGAGCAGCAGCATATTTAGTCGAAAGTCGTGGGTTCGAACCCACCTGTGACAAAAATTTTTTGTTTTGAAAAAAATTGTGAATCATTAATTGAGTACATTCTTAGAACTTCGCCGCATGAATTTTGCCATCTTGTAATTGCACCATGTTTTTCCTTCTTCTCCCATTTTAAATTAGGATAGGACAAAAATTTAGCTTTATTTAGTTAACCTATTGATCAGTTACCTATGGCTGACATTTGAATCATATTCTCTCTAAACAACTAATTTATTTACTAACTGGTTTTAAAATTGGGATAACCATAGACCATTCAGAGTAAATTAAACTATTATTGTACAGGTTGATACTTTCCAATCATTCTGGTCTGTCTATTCTTGCTGATTAATCTGCCAACACTATTTAGCCATCTTTAGTGGTGGTTTTATCAGCAAGAAACCTTACAATTCTAAGTTTTACAGCAAACAATTTAGACGTTCAACTGCTCCAATTGGTAAATTTTGTCATTTATGAGGTGAACATGACTGTCCGATATCAAATCAATCTGCATCCCGAAGACTTTTGAGCCATTTAAAACCAACAAAATCATGTATATTTTTGGTTATTTATGAAAGAATATAATAAGGTCAACAACTAAACCACAGGTTTATCAACTTGCAGTCCCCCAACAATTTATTTATTGTTTGATTCACCTGCTTATACCCCTGATGTACTGCTGATATTGGTAAATTGCTGAATCATATCTGACATATCGAAACAGTGAGGATAGGCAAATTAGAATTATTGCAATAATATTTTGCTACAATTTTTATTATTTTTGTTCATAAACCTTACTTCTGACGAATGTAAATTTCTAAGCTCAATTTGAATTTCTTCAACGTTGAAATTTAAATTTGTCTAGTGTAATTAATTTAAAAACAAATTGTTGGTAATCCTGCCATTGACCTTTAATAGATTTGTGATGTATATTTTTTATGAGGGTTCATTCTAAGCAACAATTTAGTATTAAAAAAACCGGATTGTGGATATAATTTTGTTAAATATTGTATAAAAACTTACAGATCATTTAGTTTTAAATACTTTGAAGCACAGAATAACTCTAAAATTGCTGAAATATAGAGAAATATCTCGCCAGGTAGTACTGGCTCTATGCAGTAGAGGACAGCATCAATAAATAGACAGTTGTCCCTGGAATTAGAATTAGATTTTGTATACGCTCTCTTTGGTCATCTCTTAATGAATGTATTTTTAATTTGATTGTTACCAATCATCTTGATCTGCCTGTCCTTGCTGGATAGGTCTGTCAAACAAATTTAGGTACTTCGCAGTCTTAAGTGTGTCACAGGCTACTTAGCTAGGATAGGCAAATCAAAATGAATTGCTAATCATCAAATTACAGAACACATCTCATGATTTCTGAATAATTATTCTTAAATAAAAAGAATTCCGGCTAGACATGTTTCAAGAATTAATATACTCGATATATAATATAAGGCTTAAGGCTTGAAGGATTCTGATAAAACTCCATATTTGTTAAAAACTGAAAACCATATAACATGTGATTACAGACAAGCCCAGGCTTCCAGAAAACTACCAGGAGGTCACTTGGGAGAAACTCTCCGAGGCTGTGATTGCTATTCAAACTTCCAAGTCTATTCAATACAGTTTAGAAGACTTATACCAGGCCGTACAAAATATGTGCAACCATAACATGGCGTCAGCAACGTATGCGAATCTAACAGGTAAAACTGATTAGATTTATGTATTTCAGTCGGTATATTTTAAAATACACTGATGGACAAATTTATCACACCACTTAGTTTATTTAGATTAAAATTAAATCTATTATCTTTCCACATTAGTTACAGGTAATTAGGAGCTATCATAGACAAAAATAAACAGTAAATAATGCTTTATTTACTTTTGTACTGATTAATCCCATTTGCCCAAAAAGTAGCATTATGCCCTTCCATTCTGTTACGCTTAAAGATTGCTTTTAGTTAATCTTTTTCCTTTGATGATTTCATTTGATATTATTCTTAGTCTCAAACCTTTTTCAACAGCTTCAATCAGGCATCTGAGTGTCAGGGTCATGACATTATTAGAAGGATACACTGTGAAATCTCTAGGAGACTGAGTGTAAATCGCTCTACAATAAGAAGGGTTCTTCAGAGGTACAGGGCTACTAGAAGGCCAGGGCAGGGTTGACCTAGGTCTACATACCAGAGAGATGATAGATTCATCTGTCATCAGGCTCTATGAAACTGCAGCATTGTGGGAAATAAGATAAGAAATCTGTTAAGACAAGTATGAAATGTTTCGATTTCCTCGAGGACAGTAAGAAGAAGACTCAATAAAAATAACCTCAGGGCCCGTCATTGGCTCGTGGACCTTTTCTAACCACGGCTCAAAAAATGGCCAGGCTTCAAATAGCACGGGAACATGTGAATTGGACATTGCAAGATTGGTGACGAGGTGAGATCACTGATGAGGTGAGAGTTGGCCTCAAATCTTCAGATATGAAGACGCTCAGGAGAAAGGTATGCCCCATGCTGTATGTTCCTCAAATGGCATTCTATGGTGGGTCATTGATGTGCTGGGGTGGCATTTCCTTGGACGCCCATATCGAATTTGTTGTTGTGCAAGGAAGATCTCTAACCTCACAGAGGTACTTACAAGACATAATCAAATAACAAGTAGTGCCATTTGCCTCCCACATCAGTAAGTGATTCTTGCTAGTGTAGGATAATACCAGGCCCTATAGAGCACATATTGTGGATGACTACCTGATTGTGGTTGGAATTGAGTGCTTAATGGGGCCAGCTCAAAGTCCAGATTTGAATTGTATTGAATATTTGAAATGACTTGAAATCCAGGTCCTAACACTCATGAAAAGTTGGAAACAGCTGTTCTTGATGAACAGAAAAGAATTCCTTAGGGTTTTACCAGAAAAACCTTTACCACCAAGGAATGCAAAGGCGTTTAATGGACGCGATTCGTGCAAGAGGTGGAAATTCTTTGTATAAAAGGGGACAAAAATTCTTTTTTTTTTTTCAAACATTTTTATTTGGTTTTGAATTTTCAGTTTTTCAATATTTTTTTATAATGAGGTAATAATCACATTTCTTCATGGCTTATTTTTACAACCAAACCTATTTTTGGTATGCAAAATATGAATAAGCCTAAATACATTAAAATTTAAGGAGGGTGCGTTAATTTTGTTAATCAGTGTACATTTTATATTGTACTGAGAATGACGTCAACAATTAAGAATGAAGTGAATAAAAATTATGAAATGAGTTAAAGTTGATTTGTTTGTAGATTTAACTGAAAAACACGTTCAAGCAAATATAGAGGAATTTACTGGCAATTCGATGGATAGATTAGTCTTTCTTAAAAAAATGAACGAGTGCTGGGAATCGCACTGTAGGCAGATGATCATGATCAGGAGTATATTTTTATACCTCGATCGCACTTACGTACTACAGCGCTCCACTGTAAATTCTATTTGGTAAATAGTCAAACTGAATATAACATAATTCTTTTTTTTTATGGAAATTTTATTTAAACTGTGTTTTGCAGGGATATGGGATTGGAATTGTTTAGGCACCACATTGCGATGAACAATTTAGTACAGACAAGGATAGTCGACGGTTTACTCATGCTTATAGAGAAGGAAAGACAAGGTGATACTGTTGATAGAACACTGCTCAAATCTCTATTAAGAATGCTTTCAGATCTACAGATCTATCGCGACGCTTTCGAAAATAAGTAAGTCTCATCTCGTCTTGTATCGATTTTCTCTCTTTTGTTTTATCTAATATTTTTTGTGTTTTTAGGTTTATTCTAGCAACTGAAAGGCTATACGGAGCAGAAGGCCAGAAGTTAATTTTAGAGCAGGAGGTACCAGAATATCTCCACCATGTAGATAAAAGATTAGAGGAAGAATACGAGAGGCTTCTGCACTACTTAGACCCTTCGACTAAGTAAGATTTTAAAATTATTTATTAACTAATTATTTTAACAAAATATATTTTGCAGATGGTCACTAATTCACACCGTAGAAAAAACGTTGCTGAGTGAGCACTTGACGACGATACTGCACAAAGGTCTCGATTCACTCCTTGAAGAAAACCGAGTCAAAGACCTCACCCTTTTATACAATCTTTTCAATCGTGTTAAAAAAGGACTTTCAGAACTTTGTACTATGTTTAATGCGTATATTAAGGTAAGTGTGATAACGTTAAATTTCAAAAATTGAAGCATTACATTGTTAAAAAATATTTTCTTTTTTTTGTTAATAGAAAAAGGGTAAAACGATTGTGATTGATCCTGAAAAAGATAAGACTATGGTGCAAGAGTTACTCGATTTCAAAGATAAAATGGATAATATTGTCAATGTTTGTTTTAAGAAAAATGACAAATTTAACAATAGTTTAAAAGAAGCATTCGAACACTTCATTAATCAACGAACCAACAAGCCTGCCGAACTCATAGGTAATTTCTCATCAATAGCTTTTTTATTTTAATTGTGCAGATTTGTTTTTACACCTATAAACTTATTTAATAAGTTTATGATTTGTTTATAAGAAAGATACTTTATGATTTTAACCTTTTCAGGATGGTCAGCACTCTCCGTTCACCAAGTTAGATACTGAGAGCATGATATTTTGCTCTACTCTCTTTGCCTTTAGATTCAAATTTAAAGAAGCAGTGTGCTGTTTTTATTATTTTGAGTTTTTGTTTCATTTTTAAAACAAAACACTGCTTTTTTTAACTTAAGTCTAAAAATGAAGAGACTAGAGCGTGTGATATCTCACTCGCCATCCTGAAAGTGTTAAATTATTGAAGTTTGTGGTTTGGCCCACAAATATTTGTATTATTTTCTAACAGAAATTTCTCTTTTTCCTATATTTGATGGCCTGTATTTATGAATTTCAGCAAAATTTGTTGATGGCAAGTTAAGAGCCGGGAACAAAGAGGCGACGGAGGAGGAACTTGAAAGGCTTTTAGATAAAATAATGGTCCTTTTTAGGTTTATTCATGGTAAAGATGTCTTTGAGGCTTTTTATAAAAAGGTAAATAAATGTCTGTAAATCCCAATAGAAAATTATAAATATAGTCATTGTAATAATTTAACAGGACTTGGCTAAAAGGTTGCTGGTCGGCAAGTCGGCTAGTGTAGATGCTGAAAAGAGTATGCTATCAAAACTAAAGCAAGAGTGTGGTGGAGGTTTTACTTCAAAGCTTGAAGGCATGTTCAAAGATATGGAATTAAGTAAAGACATCAATGTCGCCTTCAAACAGGTTTCTTTTTCATTTTTGTAGCTTTTTTTTTTATATAAACTTTATGTTAAAACTAATTCAATTCATTTGTAGTACATGAGCAACGTGAAGAATGCGTCGCAGATGGAGCTGACGGTGAGCATCTTAACAATGGGCTATTGGCCAACTTACCCTGTAATGGATGTTTCCCTCCCGTCCGAGATGGTGCACTTTCAAAACCATTTTACAAGATTTTACCTTGGAAAGCACAACGGAAGAAAGCTCCAGTGGCAACCGACTCTCGGCCATTGTGTACTCAAGGCTGAGTTTCCCCAGGGGAAAAAAGAGCTGCAAGTTTCACTGTTCCAAGGCTTAGTTCTACTTCTTTTTAATGAGTGCAATGAAATGTCTCTAGAAGATATCAAAACGGCTACAAGCATAGAGGTATGTACAGAGAAAATTTCTTGAAGTGTACTTTTTTAAAATGTTTTATGTCAATTTTGGCTGCAAACTATAATAATAATTTATTTTTATAAATTAGTTTAAAGACACATTCAATATCTCACCGATTTAACAAAATTATTGAAAAAATTATTTTGATTGAACTTCACAGTCTTGAATTTTTGTTATCTGTGTGAATGATTTAGTAGTGTTTTTCATTCACCTTCATATAAAGGTGAAATTGGCTGTCATTTATTCCCAGGTGGATTCAGAGATACTATAGATGTTAAACACTCATTGCCTTTTTCTGGATCAAAAGTTAGTAAAATTTTGAACGGTTTAGTTAAACCAAACCATTTATGAGAGTATGAACAATACAGTATAGTATAGTGAGACCCCTTTATACCATCCCTAACCATCTGTGTAGGGCTCACCTCTTTTAACTGAAAATTTTTAAGATTTCTTTACATTTTAACCCCCTCAATAACGAAACGCCTCATAGTGGTCACGAACACTGCTGTCAGTCAAATTTTGTTTAGGAAATCCAGCATTTTTCCAAGTGCTAATATTTGCTTCCGAACTACCAAAGGTAGGGGGAACTTTGTATTCTTGCAGTAAATTAAAAATTGGAAAAAAAAATAAAATAAAATTCCGACTCGCAATTTGCAGTTCAGACCTTTCTGAACAAATTTGGTTCTATGTCTGTCTGTGGTCAATTCCTTGTAACCAGGAAAACTCTGGATTTTAAAAGGTACCTTATGAATTTCATCTCAATCAGAGATCAATGGTATCATCTGCACATGCGTAAATGTAAAATTCCCATACACAGCTGTATCAACAAAACTATTTGTCAGATTTTTATGAAATTTTTGGGGATTATAGTGGTTCCTTTCTAGATAATCTCCTATGAATTTTATACCAATTGGATTAACATATGTGCATGTGCAAACAATAAATCCCATACACGGTTGTATCTCCGAAACCATTATGCAGATTTTGATGAAATTTGCAGGGCTTATGCAAGTTGATTTCCAGATAGTCCCTTGCGAGTTCCATGAATTATGTACAACATGAAATTTTCTTGGTTACAAAAAATCTATTTTTAATTTTTAACCCCTCCAGAACTGGCACCACCTTTTCAGGCCTTGTGCCTTGTCTTCAGGTCTTATGTCCGCTTCCTCGAGTCACTCCAACATTACAACCCATCCTAACTCTACTCAAGACCTCCACTACTTCTCACCCTCAAAACCATCCACGCCACCTCAAACGATAATGGCCCCAAGACTTCTTCGCCTCAACTCGATAAAATGCTCAGTGCCAGCATTGGTTAGCTTCTCATTATGTGTCCTCTGGGTGCAATATTGGCCACAGTGTTAGTGTTTTGTCTGGGATTGTATGGCATTAAGAACAATTTGTAATGTTAATTCATGTACAGGATACAAACAAATATTTTTAAAAAATATGTCAATGAAAAAATACTTAGTTTATGTTCTTAAGTGTCTCTCCTCCCTTAGTAAATAATACAAGGATAATTATTTAGTACAAACATTTAGAGTTTTAATATATTATCTATGATAATCTTCAATATAATATATTTCTCTTAAACAAAAATAAATGCTTCAGGATGGAGAATTGCGAAGGACCCTCCAATCGCTTGCTTGTGGCAAAGCAAGAGTTTTAACAAAAACACCGAGAGGGAGAGATGTAGAAAATGGTGATAAGTTTAATTTCAATGCTGACTTTACCAACAAACTCTTCAGGATAAAAATAAACCAAATTCAAATGAAAGAAACTGTAAATATATTTTTTTAGGCATAGCAACAGTTAAAGGGTGATCACTAACCATGCATTTAATGTTTTAGAATGAAGAGCAAAAGGCGACGGAGGAGAGAGTTTTCCAGGACAGGCAGTATCAGATTGATGCGGCTATTGTGAGAATCATGAAGATGAGGAAAACTCTCAGTCACAACTTGTTAATAAGCGAACTCTACAACCAACTTAAGTTTCCTGTTAAGGTAAAGTTTTTTTTTTTTGTTTTGTCTTCTCTAGTGCTAAATTTTGCCTCTTTACAGCCTGCAGATCTCAAGAAGAGAATCGAGTCACTCATAGACCGAGACTACATGGAGAGGGATAAAGACAACCCCAATCAATACAATTACATGGCGTAGTGTGCCATCTTAAATAAATATTTGAGAATAAATCTCATTTTGTACAGTTCTCTTATAATATATATAATATATATAAATAATATATTCATTTTAACATTTATTTTGTTGATTGGGGAAGAAGTTGTTATCAATTTTTTACCTGATTTTATAAATGATTTATTCGTCTGGTAAATAGAAGCCATGTACTTAAACAACGAGAGGACGATCTTGGGGGGGGGGAAACTGAAACTACAAATATACCAGCAAAAGCTTTCAGAGGAAGCTAAATGTTAATATTGTACTAAATAAATTAATATTTGTAAAAAGATAAATGAAAAGAGGGCAGAAGGACTATGTTTTATTACATAGAATTTTTATATAAATGAACAAATAAATCTATATATAAAAGAAGAAAATTTTTAAAAATGAACTTATAGTATAAATAAAAGTTATGATTAATTTATTGAATTGTTTAGCACCTTTCATTAACCACAAATCAAAAGGAAAATTTACCGATAAAGTTTATATTGAATAAACACCAGGTAACAGATAAGTTTGTTGTGTGGTTTTTCATTTGTTATTGTTTTAATACAGCTAATAAACATTTCTATTTACGTAGAAAGTTTAGGAGTGTAATGCCAAGAGATTATGAGTTCATAAAGAAAAAGTGTGTAAATTATGAAATATTTTCTTACTCATAGCTTCATAAACCCGTCCCGTGCTAATTGTATGCATTTTAACTCAGAGCTAGAGCGGCCAAGATAGCTAGTAAAACTTGCACTGGGTTCGGTATGAAGTGAGTGAATGTACTGCCCAAGTGTGGTTAAAAAGTTTGCTTCTGGGAATGAAGGATTGAAGATGAACCATTGTCTGGTAAATCTGTCTTGAATGATGACAAATTGAGGGAAGCTATTGAACTTCTCTCAAAAACTTAAGGAAATTATTGTCAGTTACCAATCAAATCCAGTGCTACGTCTGCTAAATGCCATAGCATTTTTAATTACAGTTCAAAAGTGAGAAAATAGCATTTCCTCAAAAAATATTGATTTAAATAAATTTTTAACGATCATTAATTTTTAAACGGGAATAAAATAAAGGACACATAACTTGGGTTTTTCTTTCAACAGCTATATTGCTACCTGGTTTGGAATGAAATTAGCCACAACACAGCCCACCAATAGGGCAATTTTCATAAGTATACATAATTGATCCTGGTTTTCACTATCACCATCTTAAGCAGTATAAATGTATACATTTTCCTTTTGAACTAAGAAATTTGAAAACCAATTTTATCTCTTTTTCTGTATTAGGTATTAACCTAATAAAGTTAGTGGAAAATAATGAATAAAAATGAGGGTGGGTGGGGTACTCAGTATTCTGCCATTGGCCCTCACACTACGTATTTGTGCTGATACATACTACATACTACATTCTAATACATACTAAATTCTGATACATACTACATTCTGAAACGTACTAAGGACAAAACTGTCATTACTGTATACAATAAAACAATAGTTTCCTCAAAAAATCAGAACAGAGGTCCCAGATACTCAATTTTGTTGTAGTTGTCCATAATTCCATATAAAAATTATTCGATAAAGTAGTATTTTTCTTCTATAAACATTACATTTGAAACAATAGATTACCAATTTATATATTTGTTGAGCTTATTGCTTGTAGCAAACCACCGGCAATTCCAGCTTTTGTAATTTACAATAAGTCACCGGCAGACCTAGGTCTTATCCGACCAGCCACAGGTTTGGTTCCAGGGTTCAGCACCCATCTCAATCAACTCCTAAATCCATTCACACACTCACTCTTAAATATATTCTTTGCTATTTACATACTATTCACTTAGGGTGGCGGAATACTCGATTTTCCTTCATTACTCTTTACACTTATTATACACAACTAACTTGGGTGTCGATAGGGTGATACTCAATATTCCAACATCGACCCTCTCACACATTCACGCCAATAAATAAATTCACACAACACCAGGGACACAAAATTATCTATCTATTAGATACAATCAAACAAGCCTGTTTCCACCAAGAATACGAACAGGTGACCAAGATACTCGCTGCTGTGCTCAAGCACAATGTCTTAACAGGTGGCAATCCCACATGCTTTCTATATGGAGCCAAGGATTGGACCCTTCAATGAGTTGTGACACATCGAGCAACCTTTCCATACATGCTGGACTTGTTCTTGGCCCAAAAGTAAATGTCAGTGTGTCAAACTCGTATGTATGGATTATTCTTAATTGGGTGACCTTTCTTCTACAATCAGGTCCTCTGATAGCCACCTATTGACATTTTCTTTTAATCATATTTTTGCATTTCATTTTTAACGTTGTAGCATTAAGTCCAGAGGTTGGGATGTCCCAAACCTTATATGTAATTGTATATATAAATGTTACAAACAATCCTGTTTCTTTTAAAAATTAGAACAGAGGCCCCAGATACTTGCTTTTGTACTTCTGAAATTATCATAAGTGCATGTTATATTGATGAGGTCCATGTGAAATAAACATCCTTTCCTCAGAATAACTGGATAAAGGAAAAAACATGGATTGTTCTCTTTTAATTTTATTGAAATTCAGTAATCTCAACACAGCTCTTGAATTTCATAGTCTATAAAGCTGTGTTATTTTTAATAATTCTTATAGACAAAAATTTCTTGTAAATAAATTTCTACTTTTTTTGTGAAACCATCAATATTTATTTGATTGAGTAGAAGTTTTTGTTTTCTCTGTTTTTATTTTATTTGCAAATTGAAGGGACCGTTTTAGATAGATTTTAAAAAAATATTAAATCCGGAAAATTATTTGAAATTTTAGTTTATTTTTTTAACGTCGTGAC
The DNA here is from genome assembly GCF_000648675.2 of Cimex lectularius. Taxonomy (NCBI): domain Eukaryota; kingdom Metazoa; phylum Arthropoda; class Insecta; order Hemiptera; family Cimicidae; genus Cimex; species Cimex lectularius. The sequence goes on along the minus strand of NW_019392918.1, from coordinate 47,986 downwards.
GCAATAATCGGAGGTTGAGCTGGTCGAGGCGGCCTGGGAAAGAAATCCATCGACCTTCGAGGTTATCATCTGCGATTCGTGCGTCTTCGACGTTTTGGAAAGGGAAAAAAAGGTCTGAAACCTGAAAATGCTCGAGGCCCTCTTTTTCCTTTACAACGACAGGTCGCCAAATTTCTCATGTAAGGACTTAGAAATTCTCAAAACGGAAGGGATGGGGAAAAAACTCGTACCTCCCTTTTGAAGAAGTGATAAAAATATACCAGTAAAACGTGAGTTTACAAAAAAAAATTAGTAAAACAAAAGAATTTCGTTTTTCTCTTTTTTTTCGTTTGCTGAAAATTTTCTTAAAAACAAAACCATTTTGTAATTTTTCAAAACGGGCGTTATAAATGTGAATAAAATCCGAGTCACCGGATAGTTGCTGTACTCGCCCGATGCTGTGTAAATGAGGATTGGATCGGTGACCGAGGGAATCGCGAAGAAATCATGGGAACGGAATGCGAGGAGGCGGCCGCCAAGGCGGAAGAGGCGGTGAAGAAGAGCTCCGAGGAGTCGGTGAGCGAGGAGGCGAGAATGAGCGAAGAGGAGGACGACGACGAAGAGAAAGACAACAGGGCCAAGGACAACAGCCGGGAAAAGGAAGCGGAGGCGGAGAAAAACAATGAAAACGGGAAAAAGAGAGCCAAAGAGGACAAACCTCCCACGAAGGTAGTTTTGTTTTCATTAAAAAAACAACTAATTGCTTATATGTATAAACTACACAGGGATGACACTGGGAACGGTACTCGAGCTGGGCAACCGGCCGACTCCACCCTGGGTCCTCCCAGCTTACTTATCAGGAATGATCTCGCTGTGTTAGCCAAGTAGTCTACTCATCTTCATATAATCTAACTTATCCAAGCTAAATTCTTGTAATTTATTGGTTATATCAGTTTTTGCATAGACCTAAGACTGGTGACGGTGTGGGTTTTGAGGATGCATCCACTTCATAGTTGCCCTCCCCGTACTATATTCACACTGCAGAATTGTATGTGATTTGGCATGTGCTTGAATTGATTAAAAACAATGATACTTCTGCTTACCTACTCTTCACTGACTTTATAGTCCGTGACAGCTCCTCAGACAATCCTCTCATGGTGCTCTTGTTGGAGAAATACCATGACCTGTAGTTATTTATTAGGTTATTTTGATACCTACAGGTTTACAGCGTAATGAGAAGGCAGTCAACGAGGCTAAGGTCGGGATGCCCCAACCTCTGGAATTAATCATTGTGATTCAGATCCTTGACGCTAGAAATACAATAAAATACAATATTGTAATACAATATTCAAATACAATATAATACAATTAAAAGAAAGAAGCAGCTTCAGTGGGCCAGATTGGCAGGGAAGCTCTCACATATCAAGAGCATTGTCAATGGGTGCACTCGGGAGGTCTGACTTGTAGAAAAAAAGGGCCATTGTCACCCAATTAAAGATAGGCCTTGCAAGGTTGACACAAGGACACTTTCTTTTGGGCAAAAGATTACATATATGTCCGGCATGTAAAGAAATTTGTTCCATCTAGTTGAAGGGTGCAACTCTTTGCCTCCTTGTAGAGAGTGCGTTGAATGCCACCTGATATGATAATTGTGCTTGAGCACAGTAGCAAGTAACTTGGTCCTCTCTTTTGATTCTGGAGGAAACAGTACTGATGTATTATGTACAATTGATAGTTTTGTGTTCCTAATGTTTGTTGAAACTGAATGTATTTATGAGTGTGAATGTGTAATGTGAGAGGGCTGATGGCAGAATATTGAGCTTCACATTGACCCTCAATTAAGTTAGTTATTTAGTAGTTGCAAAGGTTCCATTGGAATATCAAGTACTGCACCACCCTGGTGAATGGTATGTAAATAAGTAAGAATAATTATAAGAAGTTATGGGTAATTGGATTTTGGAACTAATTACATTGGGGGTAAAAATGGCCTAGATGTTGACAGCCCCTGGAGCCCAACTTCTCAGCACCTGAGCATAATAGATCTACTCAGGTCGAGGTGCAGAAGGCCTTGTGGCTGATCTTTTATCTCTTTGCCCAACCTTGACAGCTGGATGGGCAAGACTGAGGTATGACCCCGTACTGCCAACACCTTGGGTGGGAGTTTTTAGAGGCATGTTGGTATTTTCAAAATTACAAAATTTGGAATGCCAGTAGAATGGGAGAAGTGATAGGCTCTTTCTTTACACCCCTTTCTGTATGTACATGTGTGCACTGATTTGAGCTTACATAAATCAGTAAATCTGTAAAAACAACACAATTATTTTACACATGTACCAACAAGCAGTAGTTTATAAACTTGTAATTTGGCCTTATATTATCATCCTGGTCAGCTTGTCCCATTCAGGCCAGTAAGTGCGATATGCTATTGCATCCTCTAGTCTGCACCTACCTCTACTGAGGTACTGCAAGTGATATCGCACTTCAGACTCTTCACCTTTAGTCTGTTTTCAAAGAAGCAGTGTGTTGCTTAAAACAGTAAACAACAGTGTTAAGTCTTTAAATTACCCACTTGCGCTAAAAATAATAACATAAAACAGCACACTACTTTTGTTAACTTAAAAATCAAAGAACGCTGACTGTCCCGAAAGGGTTATTCTTTTTTATCATGACTTAACCTAACACACATACTCACGATGATCAGAAAAGTACACCTGCATAAACTACTAAGTAGGCTTGATATTTTTTTGACATATTGCATTCTTTTTCACCTGAGCTCACTGTGCTTAAGCCATTCATTTGGAATGAAATATAAAGGAAAGGAGAAACTACTCAATAGTAGCACTCTCGACTGTTAACGTTAATCGCTTGTCACGAGGCCAGTGATATACAACTTGGAACCCAAATATATTGTAATGTAACATAATCAGACCATAAACTGAAAAGGAGTCTTGACTAAATGAATAAACATGTTTTACTTGCAGTTTGGTGTAGAGTTGTTCCTGTCTTATTCAGGTCTAGTTACATCACTTTTGTCCTCTGGTTGAGCATTGTTCTCTTTGATATTAGTGTGGTTTTGTTCATCTTGACACTCAGACACATATTAACACACCACCTTTTTACTGAAATGACTGCATTTTGAATTTGAAATGAATGATAAAGTGGCAGTAGTACACCCCTTGGAGGCATCCTGAATATTATTGTCATTGATGCCCCAATTCAATTTCTATTTTTTGACTTTTTAACATTGATATTCAGTTGATAGTTGAAAGGCCAAATTTTTCTTGCTGTGCCACCATGGGTTGACATCTTTATGAAAACAAATAATGGCAAGATCTTCCACAGAGGTGGTTGGGATAGTTTCTGGAAGGGCCTACAGATACCAACGCTGATTTACTGTTATTGCAATTTACAATCATTCTGTGTTTGTCTTGTTGGTTTGATAGGTGCTCTTTTACAATTTTATCATATTCAGTGGTTGATCTGAGTGATGTTTACTGCTAAAACAACTGAACAATGATCAATTATAGGTTCATCTCTTATGGACGGTCTAAGTAGTATTGCAATTTTCTAGATATTACGCTCAAATTAACATTTTAAATTTTGGCTATATTCATTCAATTTGTCAGTTTATTTAACACCTTCAGTGGTTGATTTGTATCATTTACAGTTTGTACACTAAATGACCCAGCAATTAAAAAAAAGGCCACAAACAGTACACAATTTGATTGAAAAGAACCCCCTTAAATCAATCAATCAAACAATTGACAAAATTAAAATGGCTAATGTTTTTAGTCAAGATTATTAGATTTTTGTAAAGTTATTGGATGGAATATTGAACTGTATACAATCATGGGTTGGTTTCATCAGTTGTTTACAGTTAAAATTCCATCCAACAGTTGGAAAAAATCAATGCCAACTAACAACCTCGAGGAAATACAAATGAAACTTTGGAAATAATAAATTTAATATGGAGGAGGCATAATGGTTAGGGATCTGCATCTGCAGCAGGGAAAATTAAATTTACTATTGACATTAAATTGCTTTAATGCAATATGAAAAAGGAGAGTCAACTCCAATTCAAAAACATTTCGACAATGTAAAGAGACAGTTAAACATCCATTGTGGCTAGAAGTAAATTAGTCACAATTAAACACCTTTCTGAAACAGTAATGTACAAATATTGAATCGAGTGTTTGACCAAATGACATTACAAGCAATGTATAGTACCTATATACTTAAAGTTTTTAATATAATTTTTTGTGACAATAATTTTTCAATTTAATTTTCAGATAGTGATCAGAAGGCTCCCTCCGACGATGACAGAGGAAAACTTTATTGAACAGATCTCACCAATTCCCCCATTTGATTACATGTACTTCATACCTGGAGATGCATCCAACGGGATTTATTCATTCTCGAGAGCCTACATCAACTTCTACTATCAGGAGGACATATTCACATTCACCCAAACCTTTGATGGTTACGTTTTTTTTGACACGAAAGGTAAAAATGAAGATAATAGGAATTGTTTGTTATCTTTGGATGGTTTTATTGAAGTAATTCTTGAAATGTTAATATATTTAAATGGGTTATTTTCTTTCAGGTCAAGAATACCCAGCAGTTGTTGAATTTGCCCCCTTCCAGAGAATTCCAAAGCGAATGAAAAAAAAGGACCGGTTGTGTGGTACTATCGAGTGTGACCCTGCGTACATCGCATTCAAGGAGAATCTCCAGGCAGAGGCCCTTGAAAATTCTAAACCCGGATCGACTGTCAAACAACACTTTTTTGAGACTGAAAGTATGTTTTAAGCATTTGTGAGTCAATTTAGGCAGGCAGATTAATTTTTTCTCTCATGTACAGTTTCAACAACCGAGGAAATTAACACTACTCCCTTATTGGAATATCTCAAGCAGAAGAAAGCCGAAAAAGCAAGGATCAAAGATGAAAGGAGAGAGGAGAAAAAACGGAAAGAGACAGAAAGGAGGATGAAGCAGAAAATCAAAGAGAAAAGAGGTGAAGGAGAAGAAGAAGAACCAAAGGACATTAAGGTAAAAAATAGCAATTTTCATAAAATCGTAACAAAACCCTGGCGACTAAAAATTTAAAGAATCATGTGAATTTGTTTTCTTTGTTTTCATACTTTGATAATCCCTACTTTTTCTTCACAGATCCAATATAGCAATAACTATACATATGGAAAGTCCAACAATTCTGAGAAAGACGATATTTCCATTAAGAATAAAGTCGATAAAGTTCTGAAAGTAAATAGCCGAGAATTATTAGGCGAATGGAATGCTGGGTCCAAGCCGGAGACTCCATTGATGTTTAAACCCAGCATGCAGGGCAAAGCAAACAACAAAGATGTAGGAAGTGTTAAAGAGATAATTTCATCAGAGAAAAAATCTGTTGAAAATAAGACCGAATCCAAAATTGAGGTCACAGAAAAAGGAGTGACAGAAAAAACAAAATTCACGACGACTAACATTGATAAAAAACCTGATACTCAATATACAAAAGACAAACTACTTGAGATGTTAGAGTTACAAAAGGCCGAACAACAGTCGCTATATCTCCAGAAAATATTAGGGATATGCCCAAGCACACCGTCTGGCCTTTCTGAAAAGAAAGTCCAAGAAATTCTTAAGAATGAGAAGACAAAAATAATAATTTCTTCCCAGTCACATAATATTAATCCTTCCTTGCCGTCAGCAAGTTTTAAAAACAGTCTGAATTACTCGACGACAGTATCTCATTCTGTGCCGCCAATGCCTCAACCAGGAACACCGCCATTCCCTTATTTGAGGCAGAACCCACAGAAAACAGACATTTTCAAAGACGTCAGAGAAATAGAAAAAAAACCAGTGATCATTTGCAACCCGGCCATTGTCGATCCATCCATAGTAGCTATTTCAGAAGGAAAGCCACTGAGAGGCGAAGTCATCATCGATAAAGCCCTCAGTACTAACAACTTACTGCCAAGCGCTTTTAAAAAACTCCAGAACAAACCTTCCTGACAATCTTGTCTGGAAAAGGGTTATTTATTTTGATTGAGGATTATTATTTATACTCCTTTTTTTCTTTTTTTTTGGAGGATCAGAATCCGTGTTTTTGGGCTCCTCGTGCAGCTATACCCTCTTGATATATGTGATCCAGTGAAATATATTCATAAACTGTCAACTGTGTTTATTTATTAAAGTTTACTATATTTAAAATAAAATTATTAATTAAAGTAATAATTATTAGCGTTATTAAATTGTGATTCAATCACTATTAAACATTTTGTTTGTTAAAATAATATTGTTAACTTAAAGAAACTAATATAATATAAATCTATTGTTTTTTGTCTAACAAAAATGAAATTAAAATTATTTTTGAAGAATGAACACATTTCTTATCCTTTCTTTAATGGGAAATTTAAAAACAATCACCCCTTTTCTGTACTGTTTTTGATTTATGAACGTTATACTTTATTGATTAAGTAAAGGGTTAGCCAATGAAGGATGGAAAGTGTTAGAATTTTTCTTGGCAGGTGCCTCCTCCTCCTTGCAGGTCTTATTGATTGAATTAATCCTTGAAGAGATGATTTCGAATCTAATAAAACAGTCTAATCAAGAAGAACACAAAATATTTGTCTTTGTTGTGCCCATTCCACAATATAAAACTTTATAATTAACTGTGTTAGCGTTTTTTTTTTAACTTAAATTTTATTTTAAAACATTAAAATTGTAGAGCAAGTAAAAAAGTAAATTTTATGCCAAATAGAAAAATTATATTATACTAATACAATACTAATTTTAATATTTTTAAAAATTAAATGCTTGAAATTGTTGGAAGAGTTGCCATCCAATAATGGCAGAATGACCTAGGAAATTTAAAAATTAAACATAAAAAGAGCTCATATTTCTTTCGTTTTCATGCTTAAGTGTTCTTCAGGAAAAGGCGATTAAAAATAAAAAATTAAAAAAAATAGAGTAAGTGACTCAAGGATAAAATCGGTTACTCTTTTCTATTTTCTTTCTTTCTTTTTTTTTTTAAATTTATTCATTTATGATTTTTAATTTGTTTCCGAGCTCTAATGATCTTCAAAGAGACTAATGCTGAAGATTCGAAGCAACTTAACGATTAATTCCTTTGATGAGCTCTCTATATAATCAGCATTACTTTTTTAACAACTTGTATGTATCATTTCAAACCTGTTGTTTTCTTGCTGTGCCACCAAAAAACACTTGTCTCAAATTTCCGTTTTCCACTTTTCTGTTCTAGTTGCTCCAGCCGAAAGAAAAGAAAGAGACAAAAGAAAAAGAAACAAAAGAGAAAGAAACAAAGATCCGCAGGAAAGACGACAAGGAAAAACCTACTAAGGAAATTAGGTAACACATACTTATTATTATTGTGTTTTTCAGTTGTTCAAACATAGGTTTATTTTGTGAAAGTCTCATAAAGGTTTGTAACTTATACTCATAAAACCTAACCCTTCAATTATGATTATACTATAGATAACGTTACTTTGGCAAAACTCTCTGAAATTAAAAATCTTGGTGTTATTTCCAATAACAAACTGAATTTCACTTCTCACATCACCCATATCACAAATACATCCTAATGTGGTATATTGTCAAAATAGTTTCCTCCTACGTAAAATCCTACTATTTTCACGTCTATTTACACAATAAAATCTCCCACTGTTTTTCTATTGTTACCGGAGTCCCCGAGAGTTCTATACTGGCGCCAGCTCTTTCCCTTCTATTTATAAATCCTCTCCTAAGTCAAAAAATTGCCAAATTGTATTTTATGCTGATGACAGCATTATATAGTTTGGCTTGGAGGCCTGAAACGATTGTGAGGAGATTAACTGAGGCTGCAAACAAGGTGTCCCATTTCTGTAACCGGTGGAAGCTGAAAATAAATGCTCCTAAGACCAAGGCTATATTTTTTACTATGTGTTGCCCTATCTTTAGGGACAAAGTTTCTGTAAACGGCTTACCAATTGTTTGGGACGAAAAAATTAATTACTTATGCTTTTTTTTAAATAGCAGTCTTAACTTCTCTAGTCACATAAATGAAATTATAAAAAAGAAATTGTGCCTAAGAGGAACTTTATGCTGTTTTTGTCTTGCAATTCTGGGCTGAACTATAGAAATAAACTCCTCTTCTACAAAGTTATAGTAAAGCTGGAACTACACGTCCACGTCAGTCTGGAAGAAAACATAGTTCATGCAAAATAAATGTTTGCGGCTAGTAACCTCTTCGAACCACTGCAGAAAAATTAGCCTCCTCCATGAGAGTACAAAAATGGGATATATATACCATGAAGTTAAATGTCTCACTGCCAGCTTCTTTAATAAAATGATGGAACACAGAATTTACCTTGACATTTTTCCTTTATAAACTTGTGAATAATCAGATCAAGTTTTCTTGTTTACTTTGCAAATTAAACTTTATTGTACTCCCGCTCACATCCTGGAAACATAAAATATTCTTAATTTCTGCCCATAAAACTAATTACATAAAAGAAAGTCCCATCAATAGGTTAATGCACACAGCTAAAGCTTATCCACTTCTCTTTTACCAAGGTAATATTAGCATTTTTAAAAATCAATTAATTTCTACACTCAAGATATAAATGTTCAGATCAGGTTTTGTACATTTTAATATCCATTCTATATTTGTCTCATTATTGTACTGTAAACCCAAAGCTCTGTTTAATATTAACAATTTTAAATTACTATGTTATGCTTAGCTTGGATATTACTCATAATCAGAGACCAGATTTTTATGCAGTAAAAATGGCCAAAATATGCAGTTGAAAGTCCTGAAATATGCAGTAATGTGCAGTATTAATACATTAAAAGTTAAGTAAATATATCGGGTTCGAATGCAGGGCTGCTGGATTCGAAACCGGGACCTTTACTTTACAGTGAAGGTAACAATAGAGAAACAGTGGGAGATTTTATTGTGTAAATAGACGTGAAAATAGTAGGATTTTACGTAGGAGGAAACTATTTTGACAATATACCACATTAGGATGTATTTATGATATGGGTGATGTGAGAATTAAAATTCAGTTTGTTATTGGAAATAACACCAAGATTTTTAATTTCAGAGAGTTTTGCCAAAGTAACATTATCTATAGTATAATCATAATTGAAGGGTTAGGTTTTATGAGTATAAGTTAACGCCTAAACTATTGCGGCCACTATCGCCCCCTATAGTTTATTTAAATTTAACAAGAATACTTGCTCACTTACATAATTAAATTATATATTTTATGTGTGGGGTTTAGTGAACGTTAGTAAATGATCATTTGGAGATCGTGAGATGCATACTGTGAAAGACACCAGACCGACCGCATGTCATCATCTCCAAATCACACCAGACCGCAACTCACAATCTCCAATAATTATATATTTTATACTAATTAATTATAATTAATGTTAATAAACAAGTACTTCTCTAAATTGTCTTCTATGAAATAGTGCCTACGGCCACTTAAAATTTGTGAGAATATTGAAATAAGACCTATAAAGGGGTTTTATATTCATTTGTTAGTATTTCTAGAATCTTCTCTTACCATCATTGCGACCTGTTTCAGTTTTCTTTGAATTAAGCCAACTTTTTGTCAACTTGTTATTTTTTTATGCTTCCCCCTGAAAACCAATAAAATATTTTACATATTTCGCGCGATAAATGTGATTTTGCAATTTTATGGGATATTCATCACATATGCAAAATATGCTCTTTAAAATTTAATCTTAGCTTCCTAGATACATGATTCGGATAGATAATTGATTCCCTTGGTCGTATGTGGTGACAAACAAAATATGCGACTGCATAAAAATCCGGTCTCTACTGATAATTATCTTTTTCAGTTAAGTTTTGTTTGTTTTCTATCAATTATGCTAACTGCATATTTTTACAGCTATGTTTTATGTAATAATTCATACATCCTATATTTGTTATTGTATTGTAATTCTAATTTAGTTATTTCTTTAATTAACTATATATATTTTGTAATGAACCTCTGTTACCTAAGTATATTTGTAACATTGTATAATGTGAATAGGCATTGCCTGTAAACAAAAATAAATAAATAAATTCAGTTAATCTCAAAATAATCCCATGAACATAACAAAAGGTGTTTTGATATAAAGCAACAAAAGTTTTCTTTACTGGGACAAAATTGGTTTTATAATAATTGTCTTTATTTTATGATTAACTGGAAGATTTTGTGGCAAAAAAGCACTTAGTGTAAATGTAATTACCATCATTTTATTTATTTTTTAACAGTGACTTTTGGTTTTGATCAGCATTTCTGTAAATTTTCTCCTTTCAATTTTTTTAAACCATAATAACATATTAACTGTGGGCAATAACTGAGTGGTTAGTGTGATACACTCTCAGCTTGTAGACCCTGTAGTTGAGTTCAATTCTCACCATCGTCCCTGGCCTTTTTTTTCAGTCATCCCTTCCCTCTTAAAAAAATGCATATCATACATCTCAGATCTCCTTTGATTATTATGCATAATCATAAAACATATTAATAAAAATTTAAAATTTTTGTTATTCTCTTTGCATTAATTATCTTTGTTTAATTGCAGGACAAGGGAGTTCAAGAATAGGAATAACAAGTTTCACGACGATAGGAAGAATGATAAAAGGGATGATAAAAGAAAATACACTTTGAACACATCTCTTGACAAAAAGGTCGAGGAAGATGGTAACGAGAACCACGAATCGGCTGGCAAAGATGAGAAGCCAAAATTTGAGAAGAGGAGCAACCAGAGAAAAAACTCTAAAAATGAAAGTGAAGAGGTCAGGAATGATTCTATGTACGACAATGATAGAAAGAAGGAGGGACGAAAGATAAAAAGAGATTCCGAGAGGCAAAGGAAGAGGAAAGAAATCTGGCTTAAAAAACAGGAAGGGAAAAACTTGGAGGATAAGCGTAAAGTCAAGAAAAATGATGTTCTCAGTCTGGTGAAAGAAGAAAATGAAGGATTGAAAGTCAATGAAGAAAGCCAAGAGAACGATGATCCGATGGTTAAAAATGTAAAAAGAAGAAATTCATTTGATAATTCTAAGAAAACTGAGACTGATGAAGGTGTGGAGGTTTACAATTCAAAACGCAGGAGCTCTTTAGAAAGCGACCATGTTAATCTGCTCAGAGAGACATTTGTAGATCCATTTATTACATCAAATAAAACCAACATAAAACAGTCAAACAGAAAATCAAATGATAAATCTTTGAAAACTAGTCTTACAGAGATTGAATCTAAGAAGGCCGAACTGAAAAGAGAATCTGATCAGAAGACGTCGAAGGAAGAAACAAATACTTGCCAAACAAAGGTGAAAAGAGATGGGAATAAAACAAAAGAGGGGAACTCTGTCAGATCAGGGAAAGATCCGAGGACTGAGCGCCGTATTAGAAACAAGGTAACAAGGTGACATAACCCAAAACATAACATTTTCTTAAACACATGTGTCAATTTGTAGGATCGTCCTTCTATTGAGATATACCGTCCTGGGATGGGAAAGTTCAGCAAACAGAGGTTTGAAAAAGAAAAGATACTCGGTAGCAGTACTGAGCAAGACTCGCCTTCGCACAGCCCATCCCCGACACATCAATTATTAAAACCCGGAGGGGAATAATTTTCTCCCTTTGAAATGCTCCAATATTTTATAATTGTGTACATATCAAAGTTACCAAAGCTTTTTAGTTTATTTTTTTATACAAAAGGACTAACTTTTGTTTTCCAGTTATTGAATTGTTAAATAGCTTTGATGTACATGTACACTGCAATGTAATTCAAATTGATATTTACACAAACAAACAGAAATTAAGAATATTTAATGAAAACTGTTGGATTTATCCAGAATTTAAATCATTCCTCTCCTTTGTAAGAATAGTTCAATATTCATATTTTTTTGTTACTTTTTTCTCTCAATATTTTAGGTGCTGATGTACATTTTGTAAGCCTGATTTATCTTATATGCAATTCTTTCCTTTCCTTTTTTAAAGTAAAAGATATTAGGTTTATTTATTAAGTGACTTAATTTTTGTGGATTTATTAATTTACTTTTGATTCCTGATAAATTTTAGCTATAAAATTGGACTTATTTTCTCTTCCTTAGTGTATATAAAGGCAAAATGAATACATTTGTCAATTTCATTTATTAAAATTCTTATACATTTGAAAAAGTGAATATTTTATGTATTTAAAATTAATTAATTTAACAGTGGAAATGAGAAAGCTTGGCTGCCAAAGAATCATCTAGCTCTGGAACAGCATTAAAAAAAATCGCTATAAATTATTACATATCACTTCTAAGAAAGAAGAATTTCCACTTTCAACAAATAAAAATGGAAGACAAGTGATAATAAATTATGAAAAATAAAAAATACAACTTGGAAATGGCTGTCATCACACCATATGAACAAGAGATACAAAACGGCTCTTGCAGACTCAGAATCGAACATTCAAGACTGACACATGACAGGGAATCCCTACTTATATTAATTATTTTTTCCTTTAATACTGTAATCTTGTACTTTTTAGTAGTATAGTGGGGAGTTTATTTATCAGTTTAGTACAATTCAATGGTTATGAATCTACTTTAACATTACTTGGTAAGTACTATGTACTAATTTAAATGGTGATGTAAATTTTTTAAAATAATTTACTTTTTTTAAGATTTTTATCTTAAGATTTTTAAGATAACTTATTTACATTTTTTATTAAATAAAAATTTAAGTCCATATTGTTGATAAAGTTAAGGAAATCTTTAGTGAAATTCTTTAATAATTTCTCCAGTGATGGAGGCCATCTTCCTTGAAGGACCATTTAAGAGTCGGCTTCATGGTTGCTCAAAATTTGTGCAATTGAATAAGAGTTGTTCCCATCATCGCAGCTGCATAAGGGGGATGTTTTAAGACCAAAGTGATGAAAGTAGGTTGCATTTTTGCTGAGACTGGGAGTGCTTACATGACTTAATGCGTGATTTTGAAGCGTAGTGACAGCCTGTCTTCCAAAGTTGGGAATAATTTTTTTGTATGGGATACATTGGTCGCATTTCTCCATTCTCGCTTCACAATGCCTTTGCGTATTCTTCGCATTGATTTTTCACATATGAGCTGGGTACAAGGACAACAATTTTTGCGCCATACTCATTCACAGCTGTTCCTTTTCATTTCCAGAGATTCCTTGGTGAGCCATTACTCATTTCAAAGAGATCCTTCAGCCTTGGGTGACCTGCAGTTCGGCCATATTTCTTCAGATGTTTTCAGTTTGAACTGTAGGGTTTCTTAGGAACCAGATGGAAGTTTGGCTATCTTCTGTCCAAATCCTTGCTGTCCTTTTAGGTAGTGGGACAATAAGTTTTTTCAGCCAAGTCACTATATATATTACTAATATAATTTAGTTAATAACTATCAATTAGTTAGTTGTTACACCAGTTGGCAAGATGGAAGAGCTGTGAACTGATAGCCGATGTTTGATCGTTCTCGAACACTACAAAGGCACAGCCAGTTCTGTCATTTATTTTACTTTCATTAATGCATATAGAGTAGAAAGGGTCCTGTTTCCAAGTCGAAAATCATGCTGGATGTACCCAGAGGTGTGGGGTATGTTGCTATTGATTGTGTATGCAGAATATGGACAGTACCGTGCAGTGTTTCATAATATTCAATCATGCAGCAAGTTTCATTTATATTGGCTCTATTCCTGCCAGAAGGAATGCAGCCTTAAAAGAAATTGTTTTGGAACCTTTTATCATTGCAGGGTTATTTTGTGTTGGGTGACCACAGTTTCTTAACATTGTAAGCACAGTTTATGCCTTCAAACCAAACTGAGATGGCATATGACAAAATAGGTTTCAAGCTCCTGAGTATATAATATTGAGGGCTTCATTTCCCATTCCCCAGTATACCTTTGCTGAATGTGAAAGTGCGTGGATAAGTTGTCCTGCCTTTTCACCTATTTAAGTTATTTACTGTAGTGTAGTACAGTCTACACTGTAGAGTCGAACCACACTCCCAAATAACACAATTTGGTTACTTCTTCTAATCATTCTCCCCATAGGAAAACAGAGACAGGGTTCCCTGAGTGCTGTTTTTTGTTACATAAAGCAGTTTTGACTTTTGGGAGTTAAATAATTTATTGTCGCATGCCCATTTCTCCAACTTGTACAATGTCTAATTTGTTGTTATTTGAAGCATTTTTCACATTCATCTGATATTTTAAGAAGTAAATCATTGGCAAAAACAGAGACTTCAGCTGAGTATACAGCCTCACAAGATACATTATCCCCTCCTATATATGTTTGATATGTAATGAGGGGCTGACTATAAAACATTCTTACCACATGTTACTGCTATACCATGAGAAGAATAAAGTTCCAACCTGAGTCTTTGCATGAGATACTGGGCGATGGAAGCCCCTTATTTCCCTCTTTAAATTTTTAGAACGAATGAAGCTTATAAAAGAAATGTATTAGAAGAATTGTTTGTAGAATTGGTTTCGATAGGGGATGATCTTGGGGGCTTTTGGATTGTTCGGTTAGCATGCTTGGCAGGGGGGGGGTCGAATGGGTAACCTTGACAGAGATGGAAAATAAGAATGGACCTAAGACAGAACTCCGTGTAACTCAGGACTAAACAGGTTCCAACGAGAGAAAGGGACGAAGAGTGTGACTTACAAAAGACCAAGACCAGCGCAAATACACTATTTTCGAGAATTTCTTTTGTTCAGTGAATCCCCCACCACTCTTTACTATTAATAAATGAAATAGAACAGACTACATTTTCCTCGTGTTAAATATAATCTACCTACTCCTTAAAATGAACGAATGAGAGGAAGAAACACTGACGAAAATGATAAATACATTTTCGAAAAAGTGATTTTTAAAGAAAAATCGACATTGTCTGTGCGTACTTAATACGCTTAACGTTTTATGTATGCAATACAATAATAATAAAGTTTTGTGTTGAATGTTTTTGTGCATATGTATGCATTTTTTTAACACCCTCTGTAAACCGAATACTCCCCTAATTAGTTCAGTTTACTAAGAGAGCACAGTATATAGAAAAAAGTTCACTTTTACATATTCATATTCGAGTATACAAACCTTTAACTAAAATTGCTCCAAAGATGAAAAAAATTTAATATTTGTATAAAAAGTAAAAATATTTATGTACATGTAATTTTTTTCAATTATGGTTTATTATAATCGTTAGGAATTAGGATTACAGTAAACACATTTATAACATGAAATAACCTCCCGATCAAAAAAACCGCGGTAAAGTGGTGATAACATTCTTCGAGAGATTTCTTCAACATTTTATTCAACAAAAGACAAAATTTTGATTTCCTTTTACAAAATATTGATTTTTTGTGGTTAAAAATTTATATTGCAATTTCAGTGTAACTTTTACATTTAAACGTGTAAGTTGACGAATTTTCTTTATATTTTGTGCTTTATCTCACGCCTGTTTCCATATTTATTTTATTTATTTATTTTAAAGGAACAAATAGGGCTTTAAGCCCCTTTACAAATACATATTTATATTATTTGTACCTACAATCAGTTAAAGTCTCAAAATCTCACCAAATGAAGCTGCAGGTTCATCACTCCTCAGACCTCAAGAGAAAATCCTAAAATTTAATGTTGAAAGAGTAAGAAAATCAAAATTAGTGTTTTAGAGTGGTAGATTAATTAGATTAAATTATTACCATTTAAACTTAAATAGAAAATATAAAAAATAACGATTTATTTAAAAAAATTTCGAGTATGGAGACGAGAATTGGGACGTGATTCATTTGGGCTATAAAGGATGAGCCAATTAGCCAGAAATGTCTATTATAAAAACATTTACATCATGGATAGGGATAAAAAGAGTTGGCCACCTCGACCTGAGCAGATCTATTGCATTTTATTTTTTTATTACTCACTGGCCAGCTTCAGGTTATTAGTCAACCTCCATATCAATGCAGCTCTTTCTCGCCTAGTTGCAAGAATCTACACCTACATAGACCCTCACAAAAAACATAAAATGTTACATCGAAAGTATATTTTACTGATTTATTAATTTCTTTGCTGACTAAAATGTGTTTTGATTAGAGGAACTTTCTCGCAGAAATCAGTTGACTTTGTTACTCTTCTTTAAAGGGGCATTTCCCTGTATTACTGAAGTCTTCAAAGCCTTTGTGTTAAAAAAAACCTTTTTGTTTGCTGGTTTGGTCTGTCAGGTGTGTTTAATGCTTTTTGCTACTTTCAGTGGTAGGTTTTGTTAAAAATTCACCTCTCAGACCTCAACGAAAGTGTCGTTTGGACAATGTAATTTGTGAATTATTGAAAATAAATTGTGTTTTAACATTTTAGATTTAGAATGGAGGAGCTTATGGCCCAGGTGAATGAGTTGAAATTGGCCGTGGACATAATGGATGGATACAGGGATCCTTCGACAACAGCAAATCTGTTAAATCTCACCAAAAAAATAGACAACATGAAGATGCTCATAACAAAATACAAATCAGTGTTGAATGACGCGGTAAAGAAACTCGAAGAAGATAAAGTATGTTTTTGTCTAATAATGCATAGCATTAGGTTAATGATTTTTATTTTGAAATAGATAGTAGTGCATAAGCTCGACGAATTGGATAAAAGGATGGAGTATGTGATCAATACATTTCCAAAGGAACTACTCACCCAGGAGGTCAATTATCCTCAACAGGTTTGATAATCTATCTTCTAATTCTATTTACTTGTTTTAATTGTTTATATAATTATTTCAGGAATCAAAATATGATTACATGAATCAGCAGCTACTCAGCTTGTCGCCTATTAATCCATTGGAACAAACTGACATGTCACAGAAGGAGAATATGAGAATGTTTGATACTGGAGTATCAAAACCACCTGAAAATAAATTGGTATTGACTTGCTTAGAAAAGTCGAATATACCGACACCTGAACCGAGAAGGGACCTTGAGGCTTCTGTTAATTATGTCACAAACCATGAATTTAGCCAAGTTCCACAGTGCGTCACTTGTCAAAAACATTATTAAACCTTTATTAAAAGCGCTAAACCTGCAATGAAATTTAATTTCAGGTATATGAAAGGTCGATTGAAATTGTCGGATATCAACAGATTTATCGACATTTACAATAACGTTTTGAACAAGAAAAATGCACTTTTAACCAAACCTAAAAAAATGGTGAAAACCAAGCAAGAAATGGAGCAGTGTGCAATATGGAAGCAACAAATGAGTAACACACTAACAGGTAATGGTGTAAAATAACATGAAACAAAGTCCAACTTTTAATACTTCCAAATTTTCAGATAATTACTTTTGCACGTTGAAAGACTTTGACACACAAGGGAAAATCAAACTTGGTAAAAAAGATTTTTCGATCTTAACAATACTGAGGCATTTGAAGAGAATCAGGGAAGTTAGAGAAAAAAGTGTAACATTTTATGCAGCTTGTTTCTAATTTCTTCTTTATTGTACATATTATTCTATAACAAAAAAAGGTGTAAATAAAGTTTATATTTAACAGTACTACATTTATAAAAAGTATATTTGTCTAATTTTAATAATCCTCTCTGTCAACTCATAGAATAAGAGTCATCTTCATCCAATTAAGAATAGGCCATGCTAAGTTGAAAGTGTCCTGTATGCAGAGAAAAGTTGCTCGATGTATCCCCTCTAATTGAAGGGTGCAATTCCTTGGCTGTATATAACGAGGCCATAGGAATGCCACCTGTTATGAGAAATGTGCTTGATCATGGCAACGGGTATCTGGGTCCCTTGTTTTGATTCTTGGAGGAAATGTGTTGAGAGAATGTATTTAATAGTGTGAATGTGCAGTGTGAGAGGGCCGATGATAGAATATTGATTCCATCGATCCCTAATTAGGTTAATGATATAATAAGGGTGATAATTCCAAATAATTTATTTAGCACTATTTTTCACTTTCCTTGGGTTCTCAATGTGCTCATTGCCTTCAAATTGCTTGTCATTAGTACTGATCTTAAACCAAGGGATCATATTTCATCCTGTATTAATGTTTTCAGCACCCTTAACATTCTTAGGACAAGAATGAATGAAGAAAAATGCACTCAGTGAACGTTTACGCTGAAAAAGCAATCTTGCCCTCCATTGTACATCAACAAAAAGATACCAGTTTCCATTCAAGTCAAATACCTGGGACTATATCTCGACAGCAGACTAACATGGAATCCCCACACAAGACTTAAAAAACAACAACTTACTTGGACTACTACGAAGACTTCTAAGACCGAAATCGACTTTGACAATTAAGACAAAGCTAACGCTGTACAAGACTTTACTAAGACCAGTATGGACATAGAAACTGGAACTGTAGGGTAATGCCAAGCCTTCCAATATCCTGTGCATCCAGTCCTTCCAATCGAATGTCCTTAGACAAATTGTCAGAGCACCTTATTATGACACTATCCTCACTATCAACAAAGACCTCAACATTACTGTTGATAACGAACTTATCGGATCCAGATTCCAAACCTTCCAATCTTTTGAACCATCCTAACCATACCTTGACCCCTAATCATACACACTAAGTGCCAGTAATGGCTGGCTCCTCAAAGCGTGTGTACTACTGGTGCAGTGCTGGCATTAATGCTGTTGTGTTGTGTGATACATTAATCATGTGTACATATTTGTATAGTATACTATCATGTATAGGTGACAAAAAAAAATTCATTATCCAAACCCACCAATCATATCCCAAGCCTTCAACACTCTTCTAAGCCTTTAGCCTTATCATTCAGAATTGCAGGGTCATGACTATGGAATTTGCTTCCCCGGGAAGTATGTCCTGCTTCCTCGTCGGAGTTTTTGAAAACGGCATGAATCATCTTTTCTTTTTTCTTTTTCCACTTTCTTCTTTTCTTACATACGTGGTTCGGTTATAAATAATATGTTTTAAAGAATATATTATTGTCATTATTGTTTTGTATTCCAATTAATTATTCTTTTTATCTAAGGTTTTTGTTGAGGTGAAAAATTAGTGTCACGAGCAGTACCCCTAGCTGGAGGTTGTGGGTTCAAATACTGCTCGTGACACTAAGTTATTATGTTTATAAAACTTAATTTATTTCTAATGTAAGTACATGTAAAGGGCTTAAAGCCCTATTTGTACCTTTAAAATAAATAATTAAAATTAACAAAGAATTAATGTTATGCATGAAGGTGTGATGGTGTATTTTATTTTATTTTTTTGTTGAACTTTTACACCAGTTTTCTTTTAAAGGTTACAGATCAACACTCCGCTTTTCTTCAGTATTCTATCCTATGTGAGGACATTATGTGTGCATAAACATAAATAATGCTAGCTTTGGCTCTTATCATAAATTTGCCAGTGCATTGAAGCCTTCCTTCTTATGCTGTAACATCACGTGTTACCTACTAGTCAACAAATCTAGAGACTTGGTCAATTTTTGAGATTGGTATTTTAATAATTCTGTTCTTTACTTTTACACAAATGTCATTGCTCTCTATAATTATTTATAAACTTTGAAAATACCAATATTTGGATTTTTCGATTTTAATCAACGATTTATTAAAGAGTTTTAACTGTTTGTAAAGGACTCTTCATCGGGTTTATATTTATAAAGTCAGTAGCTTAGATTTGTCTGTATAACTAATGTCAAAATGGACCGTTAAATTAAAATTAAAAATTTAATCTTGTTTCCTTCAAAATTTAACTTAAATCAGTGATGTTAGTTCAAATTTTATTACACTTAGTCTATTGCAGTGGTTAAATGACCAAATGAACTCACAAAATGTTCCTAGGTAAAGATATCACAATCGTTCTTTATTTAACAAAAATTTCAATATATCATTCAGGAAATTGATA
Organism: Cimex lectularius; assembly: GCF_000648675.2. NCBI lineage: Eukaryota > Metazoa > Arthropoda > Insecta > Hemiptera > Cimicidae > Cimex > Cimex lectularius. Next base: position 28,110 of record NW_019392918.1, on the reverse strand, counting down.
CAAATGTGAATTCATGCTGGTAAGGAAATGTGTTGAATTATAAATTTAAAATATTGAAATGTAAGACAGATTTTTAGGAATTTAGAATGTCAACTATGGAAGAGCTTAGCCTAGAGGAGAGGCTCAGGTTCCACAAGACTTTCAAAACTTTGAAATCGGCTTGTGACAAGATCGCGCTGAGCCCCAATAAGCAGTCCTGCAAGGAATTGAACTCGGCGTTGAAGGGGCTTGATCCTGCAATGATATCCCAGTTCAAAAGCTATATATTCTTTCCAATTTTTATTCACCTTGGGAATAAAAAGGCGCAAAAGTAAGTTAAAAACAGGAGGCAAAAAGTGTGTGGTCTTAATTTTTTATTTATTTATTGTAAAGGAGAGAAACTGTCTGCCACTTGCTTGACTCCCTTCAAGCTGTCTTGGAAATGACATTAGTCGAGGAGAGTTCACACTTTTGGCGAATTTTCTCATTAATACTCCTGCAATTAGATGATTCAAAACCGGAAACTTGTGAGTCTCTACTTTATTACTCTGTACATTATTGTAATATAATTTATATATGGAATTTTTTTTCTTTTGTTGTTAGTGTTGGAACTACCAGAAGAGTTAAAATTAATGGTTGTGAAATGTTTAAACACGTTGCTAAACAAAACTTCGAAGACTGTTCTTGAGGACGTTTACTCTAGAAATTATTATCCAAAAATAAGCATAGCCATGTACAGCTGCATACAAATAGCAAAAAGTGAAAAATTTATTACTTTAAGGTAAGCTCCAATATTACTAAGAAGAAAGGAAAAAAAAACATTTAGTCAACTATTATAACTATTAATACAATATTATGCTTTTTTTAAGTGTGCAAAATAAGCATAATGTAGACTTACTTAATTAATTATACACAATTTTTTCAAAATGAAAAATTTGTGTCAGGCGGGATTTGAACCCACGACTTTCAGCTAAATGTGCCGCTGTGGAGATCAGTAACTGATAAAGCAATTTAAAAAAAAATTAAACTTTTTACATTTTTTGTAAAGTCAATCTTACTGTTTTACAAATACAAATAAATGAAAAACCTAAATTAAAAAGTACAAAATTAAATCAAAACCGTGAATCAAAATGACAAAACTAAAGATTTAAATTAAAATAAAACAAATTGTTTGAAGCTATAAATAACTTAAAAATACTTTTGGACCAAACCATTATAAAAAAACAAAACAAATTCTCCAACTAAAAATTGGCGGTATCTACAGGCTGCTTATCGCCTCTTCATTTGTCAATCATATTTTCCCAAGTGCTGCATTTCTAAATTCGTTAAGGCCTGGGTACATGCAGAGGAAGTGGAGAGTGTCTTCCGCATTTGTGTTGCACATCAAACACTTGATCTGTCTGCCTATCTTCATCATAGGGTCTGATGTTAAGGTTTAGTGATTCTGCCTTAAAACTGAATTCCACATTGTTCTTTAGTCTTGCACATCTAGTCAACTTCCAGTACAACTCAAGTGTGTTGGTCAGTTGGCCGTCTTGAAATTTGTTAGTTTCTTGTTGGTGAATTAAAAAAAAAAAAAAATGCCTTCCATCCATCTGTGCAAGGAGGTCCAGGATATCGTAATTCCTTGCCAAATATGTATGGCCAGACATGAGAAATTGTCTGCCAAAATGTGTTTTCTTTTTTACATTCTACTGTCAAATTTTTTGGAATGCTGGTCATGGAAGTCATCTTTATTATGTAAATAAGGTGGAGATTCATCATCTAGGCATGGCACATCCAGCTCAGTCTCAAGGTGGAAAATCTATTAAGGCGTGTTATGAGGCGATTAAAAAGTTTTCTGATAAAATATACAGAACACCTTCTGCTGCTTCTCACATCTGAACTGTGTAACATAAAATAGACTAGATGACCACCCTGAATATGGCAGGTAACCTTTGCTCTCTAAGGCACAACTCTACTGCCAGACGTCCTCTTTCCAATAGAATTTACTGCAATAGTACAAACATTATGATCTATTAAATATTTAACTATGGTGTTTTTTAGGCTAGAAGCTTTGCAATGCTTGTTGACTTTTATACAAGCACATGAAAAGTACCAAGATCCCGACTTTAAAGAACGTGTTGCGAGCATCATAATGCTGATGGTGCCTGGCATTATGTCAGTTTGCATTGAAGTCGTAACAAATTCTATAACGCAAAATCACAAATTGATTTTGGTAAATTGTGTACTTTGGATGTATATTTGATTTTGCTTGTCTTTAACGTAAAATTGTTTTCAGATCGCCATCCAGATATGGGGCAGGACGATTGGACTTGTTATGGAAGACAGCTTGTTGTACGGCCCGATTCCTAAGGTCTTCAAAATGAACCCAAACACAAAGCCAATTGATCAGCTCAAACCAAACACCCCGGAGGATATGAAAATGATCATCAACGGCCAGAAAAGGGACAAAAATTGGCTAGAAACAACTGGGAAAATGTTGTCAAAAGTAGTGGTGGTCATGGTTCAGCAAATGCAGCATGAGAATTGGAGAGTTCGTAAAAAGCTGGTCTTGGAAATCGATTACATTCTTTCCGAAGCTTCTAGGTATAAAATTATGATAATATGAGATCGTGAGGTGCAGTCTGGTGTGACGTCGGTTTTAGAAAAACATTTTCTTTATCTTTATTGAGATCGTCTTCAGGGCCTAGGATTTATAAATATTGTTTAAATTTTACAAATACATGTAGGATGTGGAAAAAAAACGGATTTATACAATGCTAGAAAAAAAATAATTTATACAATGCTAGAAAATTTTAGATTAAAAAAATGAATTTATACAATGCTAGAAATTTTTTTAAATATTTTTTTATTTATTTTTTAAAAATATTTTTTTTTGATTAAAAAGTTTTTATTGAGTACTAATACTTTGATTCAATCTAAAACAAAAAATGTTCAGCATTGTATAAATTCATTTTTTTTTAAATCTACAATTTTCTAGCATTGTATAATTTTTTTTTCACATCCACATGTATTTGTAAAATTTAAACAATGTTTATAAATAGAAATGATGAATGATGAAGTGAGTGTGGTGTTCAATTCTTTTTAAAAAGATAGTTCCTACTCACAGTAAGTTGTTTTGCAACGATCGTAAAAGTTGTAAAAGTCCTTCAACCTGATGATGAGCTAAAGTGCTCGAAATCCAGATTGTTGCAAAATAACTTTCTGTGAGTAGGAACTATCTTTCTTTTTAAAAAGGAATGTTTATAAATCCCAGGCCCTGAAGATGATTTCAATAAAGATTGAAACTAAATTCACTAATTTAGTGGTCCGCTTGACCAATTAATACATTACAATTAATTGGTCAAGCGGACCACGAAATTAGTGAATTTAATGAATTAACTGAAGTACACTTCACTAAAGCTCTCCGTCGCCATTTCAATTGTCATCGAGAGTCCAAACCGATTACACGACATTTGAAAAATGGCAAAAGGAGGGAAAACTCATAAGGTGGGGTTGAGATGGGGAGTTGATGTCCGAGTGGATCGAGGTCACGATAGCTCAGATGGTAGAGCAGCGGTGTATTTAGCCGAAGGTCGTGGGTTCGAATCCCCCTCGTGCCATTAGCTTTTTTTCATCTCAACTAAAAACCTTAATTAATTGTAGATTGAAACATTGGCACGATGAAGAAAATGTTTTTCTAAAATCTACGTCACACCAGACTGCACCTCACAATCTCCAAATAATCATTGGCTAAAGGTCACTAAACACACATGTATAAAATTATTTTAAAAAATTCAATGAGTTTTAATTTTTAAATTATTGATGTTTAGGTCAATGGTTTCCTCTCTGAATTTTCTTATTGACACTCTTATAATATTATCACAAGATGAACATATAGAAGTTGTAAAGGCTAGTAAAAGAGTAATAGAACAATTTTCAACAAAATGTGATGCAAATAAAGAAAGAAAACTTATGGAAATTATTGAAGAATGTTTATATGCTCTACTAACTAGATTGCCTAGAATCCTTCGGGGTGTTGGTGCGTATTAAGTATGTATGTGTTTTGTTTGTGTTTGAAACATTTTTTCTCCTGACAGATTTGAGTATTAAGGAAAGCCATCTTCAGCTTCTAAGTGGCTATTTTGATCTGCTCGGGTCCAAAACCCTTCAGAAGATAACGAATTCAGTCCAACATCTGTCCAGACTTCTCAGGAGCTTGCAAATTGCAGCCACACTTGAATGCAACATGATCTCTTTGCTTGAAGAAATGGCGATCCGAGGTATTACGGTTCTTAAATTCAGGATTAAAAAAAAATTATTTTCTTATTTTCACTTGTAATTTTAGAGGTTGATGAAGAGTCGAATATTAAAGACAGCGTTTGGAAACAACTAAAATACGCCAGTACACCAAAATGCCAACTCTGCCTGGAAAATGTATGCAAGAAATTAGTGGAATATGCCGACATGTCTGTGATTGTTCATAGTTTACTTGATGAGTTCAACTCTAGCACTCAATATAGAAAAGAAATCATTCTTATCCTCCACTACATGTTATCAACAGGTATGTAATAAATTATATGAAAGTAATTAATTTTTTCTCGACAAAATTTTGAATTGGTTTTTAAAAATGTGATTTCATAGTGGCTAAATTCAAACACATACATTTAGTAAAAAAAGTCTGTATATGTTTTCAGTACATCATATTGAGGTTTAAATAAAATGGTAAAATTTGTAATGAATTTACATGCAAAACCTTTTTTTCTTTAATTGTTCCTAAGTTTAAATAATAAACATGAAAGTTATAATTAACCTGAAGAAAAAAGTTCACATACAGTGCAAAACATGCAACAAAATTAATTAACATATGAAATTTATCTCTTTATCCTTCTTTATTTTTGAGCACTTCAAGAAGTCTGTTTTTCTTCTTTGACAGCTTCAATCAAGTGAAGTTTATTTTTATTCCATTTAGCTTTCAGTCTTATCTTCAACCTTCTTCATTTCTTCCCAGAGATTTTCAATGGGGTTAAAATTCGGTGATTGTAGGGGTGTTTTTAGTTGGCAGGGAGCATTTTACAATAACCACTCCTCGGTTTTGTTAGCACCATGTTTCAGGTCATTGGTCCCCCAAATCTTATGGGAAAATAGTAAAGTCGAAGTTTCAGGGCACTGGGGTTTAAATTTAGATGTCTATGAGATATCTACACTGATTGACAAAATAAATGCACCACCTTTAAATTTTAAAATTTTAATGTACGTAAGTTTATTCATATTTGGCATACAAAAATTAGGCTTGGTTGTAAAAATTAAGACATTTTTCTAAAAAAACAAATATCGAGTACAAAAAAAAAACTTTTTTGGCCATCTTTAATACAGAGTATTTCCACTACCATTCCTTGAAAAGATTTCTGGTAAAATCCTGAGGAATTCTTTCCCATTCATCAAGAACAGTTATTTACTACTCTTCTAGGATATTCAGACCTGGGTTTCGCCATTATACTCGTCGCTTATGTTAGTCTCAAATGTGTTAATTGGGTTTAAATCTGGAATTCAAGCTGGTCATACCAAGTACTCAGTTCCAACCTAATTCAGGTAGTCATCCACATTGAGCTCTATGGGACCTGGTATTATCCTGCATTAACAAGAACCTCTCGCTGATGTGGGGGAAGGCAAATAGCACTTGATCTTCAATTATATCTTGTAAGTACCTCTGTGAGTTAGAGATCTTCCTTCACAACAACCAATTCAATGCGGGCATCCAAGAAAATGCCACCGCAGAACCATACAGCGTAGGGTGTATCTTTCTCCTGAGCATATACATATGAAAGCCCGTTTAAAGATTTGAGGCCAACTCTCACCTCATCTGTACAAAGAACTCGTCTCCCATCTTCCAATGTCCAATACACGTATTTCCGTGCGAATTGAAGCATGGCCATTTTCTGTGCTGTGGTAAGAAGTCTATGAGCCGGGTGCCGGGTCATGGGGTTATTTTCATTGAGCCTTCTTATTACAGTCCTGGAGAAAATTGTTGAAACATTTTGGACTTATCAGATTTCTTATCTCAATTGCCATAATGATGAATTTCATAGAGTCTGATGAATCTATTGTTTCGCTCATCTGTAGGCATAATTTTACGGACAATGCAATATATTAATTTACCTTTGATTAGCAGGTTTGACTTTTTTTTTTTTTTTTACAAAGCTTTGCTGAATATTATATTAAAGTTTAGCTCATTAATATTGTAGAAAATCCAGGAACTTACAGTGAAAAAGAGGATCTTTTGCGAAACATATTAATAACAATAATGGAACCTTTGTTGGCTTGGAAATTGCCAGTCACTGTAGGAAAAGATGGAGCGGAAACTAGGGCTGAAGCACAAGCGAACGTCATTCAAGTACACTTAAATAAACTTTATTACCGTTGTGGCTGGCTTTATAGAAAATTTTATTTTCAGACCTGCTTGCTGACAGAATGTGTGGCAACAATAGCAACAGCCCTAGGAAAAGATGCTTTTGCACCTCTTATACTTCGTTGTCTCTACCCACTGCTGGAGAGTGCAGGAAGTCCTCTTTTTGCGATATCCATTGCAGGTCTGGCACATTCATTACTTTGTATCAATTGATATTTTTTATTTTCAAGTCAAATAATAAATTTTTTTGCAGGTTTGAAATCTGTGAACCGTATAGCTAGTTTGTACGGTGGAGGTGTTGGCGATTTGGTGGCGCAAAATGTCGACTACCTTTCCCATCATGTGACAGTAAATTTAAAATATGTTGAAAAAAATCCAAAAGTGCTGTCAGTACTTTCAGTCATTATGAAACATTCTACGATTGATGTGTTACCTTCTCTATACGATATTGTTAATGATGTTGGTTTCTATCCCCCCCCCCCAACTAACATTTTCATGTGTTTAAATGTTTTTTTTCCATAGGTCTTAGTCCAGAGTTGTGACACGTTTCAAGAAGTAAATTGCTTAGCGTTCCTTCACGTTTTTCACACTTTTGTATCTTGCTTATTAGAATGGTTAAAAAACAAGGCACCTTACAAAAAAGTAGATACAGAAATAAATTTAGTAGCAGAAAGACCATCGCTCTGTGAAGAACTTTTAGAGTATCACAAGGCAATGCATGATTCAGAGGCTTGGATGAGGCCAGATGAAAACATCCAGTATGCATTTTTACAAAATAAATTCATAACATCAAATAAATTTATTTGTGATTGTTTTTTAAAATGCAGAAATGAAAATATCACAGTAGAAGAAATGACAAAAGGTCGTGAAACAGAGGAAAAAATAAAACCCCCTGACTATGTCAAATTTACCATAGACATTTTGAAAAGGAGTCTGCACTTCCTTCCATCAAAAGACAAGCAGCAACAGATTATCGTATTGCAGATCCTGGAAAAGGGGATTTTGATCCTGTCACCTTGGGAGGACGATCTTCTTCCGATAACATACAAAATCTGGTCTCCCCTCGTCACTAGGTTTAGCTACAGGAATAGCCCTTTAATAATCCACAGGGCTTTCGTCCTTTTAACAACCTTGGGAAATACTTCCAAAGACTTCGTCAGAGCCCAGACGTTAAAGTAAGTATTTTTAAAATTGTGCCAGGAAATTTGCCAATTTCTACATTGCTTATAATCGTTTCAGAGAAGTGATGCCTTCATTGTGTAAAGTATTAAGCGACAGCGCTGAGAAAAGTAAAAATGAGAAGTCAACAGGTTCGTACGTGCTTTCGCAACAGTATAAATTGCAGCTTGCACTTTTGAAAGACATCGGCACTCTGTGCGCTAATATGGATGTGTTGGGAAAGGAGCTCGAGTGTGTGCTCGATGCTTTAGACCTTTACCTGAGCAAATTTCAGCCCAAAGCCCTTCAGGTGAACAAAATTATCTTGTTATCTATTGTTTTTATTGCAAATTTCATTTACAGGAAGCCTGTCAATCATCTTATTTGAGAATCGCATTCAAAGAAGCTAATGTTGTATGGGTTCATTTGATGTCTATAAACCCCTATAATAGAAAAGTGGCGGCTTCTCATCAATTATTGACCTCATTTACGGTAATTTATATTTTGTCTTTAAATCCTATTTAAGAAAANATATAATACAAAAATATTTCCAGGTGAGAGGGAGGAATGTTGACATTCACGAATATAAGGACAACATTGATTCTATTTTGGGGAGAATTGTTTAAAATGCAGATTCGTAAAAAAAGTATGACAGTAAAATTTTTACATTTTATAATCTCTTATTGCATATTGTACAAATTAAATTTGTAAATATATTCTATTTAAAAGAAAAACATGTAAGACTTTGAACTAAAGTAAATAATTTTTTTAATATCTCAGGTACTCTAAACCAACATTCTCCTGTTGTTTGATCATTCCTGATAAAAAATAGTTTAATCCTTATTCCAAGTACAGTATAGGCTCACTAATTTTTACTAAATGGGACTGAGGCTGCTTGGATAAATAAAAATTAACAATAGCCAAATTACTGCAATAATGTAAAACAAATTTTTTTTTTCTTGGCAAAAAAAGGTAACCAAGGCACATAGCACATAGGTCTGTAGGGTAATGGAAAGGTGGATCAAGAACCTGTTGATAGGTGGCCCATAGGATCTGACTCGTACAAGAGAGGTCATTGCCACTTGATTAAAAATAGGCCATGAGGGATCGAAACACCGACACTTTGGCCAAAGCCTTTGTTTGGGTCTGACATGAACAGAAAGGTTGCTCAATGTGTCACATCTAGTTGAAGGGTTAATAACATTGTTCCATATAGAGTGTGTAGGAATGGCACACCGAAGAGAATTGTGATTGAGCTGGCAGTGAGTATCTGGGTACCCAATTCCGACTTTTGGAGAAAATAGGTTTGTTTTATTGAAACACTGATAGTTTAGTGACCCTAATGTGAATTTAGATTGGATGTATTTATTGGTATGTACGAGAGGGCTAATGGTATAATATGAGTATCTTATCAACCCTGAGTTAGGTGTAAAGGGTGATGGAGGAATATTGAGTACTTCACGACCCTAACTAAGTGGTGTGTAAATAAGAAAGTGGTTCAAAGTGGTCACAATCATAGTGATCTAACAGTAATTGAAGTGGTATATTAAACCTTAAATGTAATCAGAGTAAAAAATGCATCGTGTTTCCCAACTTTTACAGCCAAAGGATGTGCTTTTTTCTTCTATATTGTAAATATTAATTATTAAATTTTGCAAAAAAGTAACTTAGGAAAAGTTGTAGTGAATGAAGTTTCCTTTATAATGAACTTCTTGGAGGGGAGAGTTCGAGATTTTACTAGTAGTTTTTGGATTCAGGTGTACTGCAGCAAGAATCCTCTAGACATTCTTTTTTTTTTCAAATTATTTTATTTATAGCCTAAACATATTTATTTAGAAATCGTGAGATGCGGTCTGGTGTGATGTAGGTTTCAGAAAAACATTTTCTTTATCTATACATATTAGAAATGTCAACACAAAACGTTTTTTTTTCACACTGTCATAGTACTAACACTAATGCCAGTGCTACAACCGGAAGACATGCCAAGAGAAACCAGCCAGAAGTGTTAGGATGTATCAAGAAGTTGGTGTGAAAAGTTTGGAATGGATATGTTTGTTGACAAAAGGAATGTTGCGTTGTTGTGGATAGTAAAGTTAATGATGTAGTAAAGAGCTTTGACAATTTTTCTGGGAACATTTAATCAGAAGGATTGGATGCACTGGATAATTACATGGCTTGGCAAAACCACACAGTTCCAATCCTTATGTCGAAAGTGGTGGCAGTAAAGTCTTTTAAAAGGTTAGTTTAGTAATTTGTTTGAAGCTATGCGGAACAGTCAAGAATGAGGTAGTTTAGAAAAACACCTTTTTCATTTTTTTGCCGACATTTTGACCTTTATTCGGGTCATCTTCAGGACATAAGGTGTAGTGCTATTCTTGTGGTTAGTTTAGTGTTGATGGTCAAGATGGATTTCAGTCCTAGACATCTTCGTAGTTGCGTCTTGTGTTAAGTTGTCCCTTAAGTCTTGTGTGAAGATTCCAAGCCAGTTTGCTGTCTAGGTACAGTCCTAAGTATTTGATTTTTATTGAAATTGGATGTTGATGGGCAAGACTATTTTTTTAATATGAATGTACATTTTTACACTTGTATTAATGTTGTAATTACACTTGTACTTAATACTCTTGTATTCTAAATTGAATACATTTTTCTTCATTCAGTCTTGTCCTTCAGGTTTTGCACAAGTCTTGGTGAGTTCAAGCTGTTTTGGATGTAGGATGTAGTTGGATAGAATTTGAGATAGAGGACAAAATTGTAGTATCGTCCGCTGGTGGTGACATTGGCATTAGGGGAAATTATAAATGATGGGGTGAGTGTGGAGTTCAATCCTATTTAAAAAAGATGGTTCCTACTCACATTAAGAGTACATACTTAATGTGAGTAGGAACCATCATTTTTAAAAAGGATTGGCATTAGGGTATATAGATAAATGATAGGACCAAGAGTGCTCCCTTGTGGGACACCGACCTGTATGTGCCTTCCGAGAAATTGTCACACCTCACTCTGAAGCCTTTGAAGCAGCGATTGGTTAGATAGGATTTCATGATAAAGTAATTGGAGAGGAAGTGATTGATATTTATAAGTAAACAAGTTCAACTAAATAAATTTTAATTTTAAATGTATTAAACTTATAAATATAAATATGTACAAAACATTTACAGATAATTTGATACCATGCTAAGTTTATTGCAATTTTATTATTTTTAGTTTAGTCCAGTTGTAAATTTTCAACTGGCCAACAATTGCTAATACTGATCACTACAATGTAGTTTCCTATATTTTAATTTATCTATAACATATTAACATGCACTTGGTGAACGCTTTTATTTTCTAACGATACTACAGTCATTTTATAAAAGTAAAAATATATAAACATTGAGTTTGTTTACAAGAAGGAAAATTAATTAATTAAATCTAATTTCGGGAGGTAACTCGATGAAAATGTTGAGATAAGTTGTCCCAAACCTTGTCATACAATACCTATATTATAAAATAAATAAAAAATAAATAGAAACACAAATTAAACGTTATGTACAAGTTTTAATAATAAAATGCATCTTTAAAATAATTAAACCTTATCGGACATCTAAAATTTAAACGTGAAAAAGTCATCACTAAACTTAAGAAAAAAATTAAGTCACAATCTCAGCCTTAATGTTGAAAGTTGAAATGCCTTTTTGTCTGCATTATTTTATGAAAATTCAATTGCATTTTGGTCTCGTCCTCACACGTATCACCTTGTAAGACAGTATTTTTGAATTTCCGTTCTGAACCGTCACCTGTACATCGTAGGTTCTACCTCGTTTTAGGTACTTGATCTCTTCTGATATGACGTTCCTAAAATTTACACAATTTTCTCTTAGTTTGAGATGTTGGTTCTTGGGGTACTGGAAACTTACCCGTCAGTGTCACTCCTCTGGAAGCATTGTTTGGAAGTGTAGCTGAAATGCTTTAACATTTTCTCTTGCCCGCATTGATCAGGGATTGGCATGAAGTCGTCCACCCTTGAGACTTCTTTGACAATGGAGCAGTAGCCTAAGTTTGTGCCTTTTGCAGGCAGCCAGTGGAGTACGACAGACTTGCAACCCTTCGCTTCTTGATTCTCTTTGAGTATTGTTATATTTGGCAATATCGGCTCTTTAAGACCACTCATTGTTGCTACAACCTAACAAAGAAAAAATATTTTCAAAAATCTAGAAATATAAATAGAAGAATGTATGACTGACAAATTAAACTAATATATGGATTCTTAATGACCATCATTGAGCTTATGATTAATTAGAAAATTGCTTCCCTATAATTTTTATTTTATGATTTTACCTGGACGGAATTTATCCTGTCGAGGATCTCAGGGTCGGTTGAATTCACCCTGAGTACGTATGTCGAGCCAGGTCTGGGATTTTCCAGTACCAGCCGGCCGTACCCAAAAATCCTCGTTCTTTCCAAGATTGTCTTCCTTTTTTGCCTTACTTCGGCATCAAGCAACGCGCCTGATCCGCAGGCGAGGATGGACCATTCGAGCCTCCTGGACGTTTCCGTGCTCTTCACCTGTAAAATGAACAAAACCATGAGAAAAAATAATCATTTTTAAATAATTATTCAGAAATCGTGAGATGCGGTCTGGTGTGATGTAGGTTTCAGAAAAACATTTTCTTTAACGTGCCAACGTTTCGATCTTTATTGAGATCATCTTCAGGGCTCAATAAAGATCGAAACGTTGGCACGATAAAGAAAATGTTTTTCTGATACCTACATCACACCAGACCGCATCTCACGATTTCTGAATAATTATCGATTAACGGTCCCTAATTACCACACATCATTTTTAAAGTTTTAATTTATATGGATGTCGTAAGTCAACATGGGTTAGACCACCTATTGGTGGCGAAGCCCTTGCCCATTTCAACTTCATGAGGTCTGCAGTGGTGAATCTGTAGTTAGGTCGTTCATCATCCTCGACTGCCTAGTCTTGCCGTGTTGGTCTATCTGTAGTAAGTTGAAGTTGGCGAAATGCCGAAACAAGTTGGACGGACAAAAGCAGCTATACTAGGCAGATAAAGATTGGAAACGACCAAACCACAGGTTCAAAGTCTCACATACAGCAACAGAAATCTCAAATTGTAGCATTTTCCAGATGTTGAGTCGTTTCCCCCTTTCTTGACATATTTTCCATCGCAATGTACTTTTTCTTCGTTGCACAAATGTCAAAAATATCCAGGTTTAGTAATATTCATTTTAGTGACTGGGAATTTTGGAGGCCCTGAAAACCGGTGTTGTTTTGAAGTGTATGCGGCCGGGACTGTGTGTACGACATCGTGAGTCGGTAGACTCGGCAGCAGAATAAGGATTAAGGGACTCGGGCAGCAGGTCCCGGCAGCAGGGGGCTGGTCCATAAGTCGGTTGTGAGAAGCGAGAGGAGGCTGATGCTGCGAGTTGTTGAGCTGGTGTAGTCGGCCATCCAGTAGGTGTAGTACTAGTCAGTATCCTTATAGTTTTAAAAAGTTCATAGAGGTTTGCTCCTATTGGACCCTCCTCTCCCATACAAAAAGAAGGCAAAACAATTGTCCTAAAGCATCAATAATTTAGGAAACTCACCTTCTGTATTCAGTGCTTTACCCGGTTTAAGGATCAAATTAACTTTAATTTTCCATATTTGGAACAGATTAATTGTAAGACGGAAGGCTCCATCAATGATTCTGCTAATTTGAACTAGAGCTTTCCAAGGCAATTCCTGCAAAATCAGATAGTACAGAGATTTTCAGACTTTTCTTGGGATCGTGGTATGTCGTCTTCTAATTGCCCGTTAGGTTCGACTTGACTGGACATGCATATATTCATCTGCTTGAATTGGTCATCGTATTCGTTAATGGCCGACATCCAGCATAAAATGCCGTTTTGTCTTATAGTTTGCCTAAATGTGTGATTATTATATTCTTTTATCAGGAATCACGGTAACTTTCTACACGAGATTTCACATTGATCATGAACGTGTGGCTGATCTACAGATTGACATGATTACTAGTTAGTTCTTCATTGTTTATTTAATAAGGATGTTTAGGGTCAATTTTTATTTTTAATGTGGATAAATGAATTAAATTTAAAGAAAGGTTCGAAAATTCGCTCACCTTGTATCGGTAGGTGATTCTGCCGTCCATCCTCTTGATGCTGGCGACAGTAGGTCGTCCGTCTTTCAGGGAAAGCGGCCGCGTCCGTTGGTATTTCACAGTCGAATTTGCGTAAAGATAGCTCATTTTGGTGTCGATGTTGACGGCGAAAACTTGCACGTGATAGTTCTGGTTGAGCTTGAGACCCCGTAGCACGCTGCCGGACCGTCTCTTGGTGTGCTCCATCTGCAATGGGGATAGATTTGAACTCGCTCGGACTATTTACTTGGTGAAGAGCTTACAGTGAAATGATCACTGGTTGACAGCGCTTTTAACAAGCTGTCGCTCTGGTACGATATGATGTTTTCAGCGCCGGCTTTGAACATGTCCTTCGCCAACTGGGCCTTGCAGAGCGATGGGAACCAATTCGATCTGCTTACTACAAGCCAATACTCCGTCAGTTCGGAATCTACTGGACTATAAGTGAACATTAATAAACAATAAAAGAAATTGACTTTTGGTTAAAAATTTAAATCATTGTTTTCATTTGTTACTAAATTCCGAACTTGGAAAAACAATTTTTATAATTTAAAAAAGAAATCCTTCAAAATCAATGTTTTTTTTAAAAATTGGATTCGGATAGAACAAGTTTACAGAAATGGTGTTATTTTTTTTAACATCGCGGTTAATAAAAGTATTAAGTTTGAGCTAAGAAAGAAAGTAAGAAAAATCTCTTAGCCAACAATTTCTCAACACAGGCTCTTTGTATTGTATTATGAAATTAAATAAGGTTTTCACGGCTAAGGTCATCTCACGCCTTCGATAATAGTGTCTTGTAAGCTTTGTATGCCTAATAATAATCATAATTGAGTCAGACTAGCAGATTAGTGTCCTGTAGGTGTTAGCTCTCACTTAAACGAGTTTAAGTTTGTTAACTTCTTTTTGAACATTTTGAGACAAAAATCTGACTTTTATGGATTTTCGTTAAATGAAGGGGATGTGACTAAACGAATGTGGGTGTGAAAGAAATTTGGATTTTGTGTGAATCAAATATGATTTGACTAATGCCATTTTGGGTTAGAACAGTTGCAAAATTTCATATTAATAAAAATTCTATCCAATTGATTTTTTTCATTTTCTCGATAAATTGCCCTTAATTTGTCTCATTGTTTTTATCAATAAATATTTGTTTATGCTATGTTTTAAATTGGGACTATCAGTTAGAGTTAAACACAATCCTAAATGAGTTTTCAATGTTTACTATTTACGGAATTTAAAATGTTTATTCTGTCTCAATTGATTCTGCAGCAATAAACTTTGTTTTCTTAATCTCAATTTTTAAACTTAAAAATGTCACTTAGTGCTGTTGCGCATGGCGTGGCACGTATTGATGATTGGCGTTCCATCAGGTATGCAGCTATTGCCATCGGAGTTCTCTATGAAACACTGCAAGACGACGCGCGGTTAGACGTTTTCGAGGAACAGGGTCCTACCACGGCCTGGTTCTGGGCGCCTTAGGGTAACAGAACCAGAGGAAAGCGGTTTTTCTTTGATAATTTCGCGAAACCGGCACCTTACTTTTATTCAAGTGATTCATCACCTCCAGGAAGTTTGAGGTGTCCAAATTACTAAGCACACTGATCGAAGAAGATTAAATCAGTTTGGACTGATTGCTTTTCGGCCCATAAGAGGACCAAAATTGACTAGGACACACAGAGTTGCACGGCTCGCATTTGCTCGAGAACACAGCCATTGGTCTTTGGACGACTAGTCTTTGCTCTACCATCTCCAGATGGGCGTGAAAGAGTTTGGAGAAGGCGAAATGAAAGGTACAACGCCTGTAATTTTTCCCAGAGCCAACCTCACCAACGGCGCCTCGGCCCGGCGGCCTTCTAGAGGGCTCTGTACCGTTCGAGAATCGTGGACTGCCAGGTCTCTCATGCGAGCTGGTACTGCCGTGACGACACGTCGAGTGTTTCTTTCCGTCGGCAAAAACTGACGCATCGCGATTGACGCGGCGTCGAATTGGCCCTATACGCGACAGTTCGAAGAGGGGCTATTAACGAGAGTAAAACAAGCAGAAAACAGTTAGTGTATCTGGCTAAAGGTATTCATGGCTTAACAAAGAGGTGAAAATAAATGTGTTAGCACAAGTGGGACCGCAAGATACTCTATTTGTGTGGGGTGAGGGAGAGGGCGGTTCGTTTGGGCTCGGGCGGCTTAACTCCCGCGGCACCTCTTCCGTAGAATTTGGCTCGTCCCTCCGTTCTAAACACTGTTTTGACCGCCTATGAGGGGATGTTTGGTCGAGGCTTGATGTGACGCGGACGCATTGCCCACCCCGCAGGTACGTTACACATCGACGCCCAGTATCAAATCAGTCGCGAGCACGTGATTCGTCACGGGGTCTCTGTACGACGAGCTGTATTACGATACGGGCAGCCGGCGGTTCACAGAACAATGTGTTCGAACAACGCTATAAAGCCGTTGACATTTGTGAGAAGACTCTGTACAACCCTCACGAGGGTTGAGGATTTTGTGAACGAACAGAGTTAATACGTGAGCCCGACCGTAGTACCGCGGGCCTCGGACCCGGGAACTCTCCTCTGTTCGTCGGCTCGTCCGGCGTTCTTTCGAGGTCTGCGTTCTTCGGGCGTACATACACATACCGGAGGACACACCTTGAGGGCTAGCGTCTAGCAATAGTCATATGCTTGTCTCAAAGCTTAAGCTGTACAAGTCTCATACAGACTGCATAATATATTAAAGAGAAACCGCAAAAATCTCAGCAAATCACTTTTAGTTTACTACAGTTTCATAACATTTATGTATTCATAACAAATAACATAAGTTTCATTACATAACTGTGGTAATTCTAGAAGTAATGCATGCAACCAAGCGTGCCCATTCGTGAACAGGGCGCTTTTATTAGACCAAGACCAATCTCTAGGCCAGTCCGGGTAATACAGCAGATAGCATGAACTCTTCGGAGTGGCGATTTAACATTCAAATGCCTGACTTATAGACTCTGTGACTACCATGACTGTATTAAGGCTTAAATCCGGGAGGAAGCCTAAGTATCGCTACCAGATACAAGGAAGGTAGCAGGCATGCAAATTGCCCACTCCCGGCACACGGAAGCCTTGAGGCGAAACGACATCAAACTCCAGATAGATGAGATCCCGGCTTGCTCGAAAGCGAAGTCGTGGGAATTGGATCAGAGTGGAAATTAAGCCAAGTTTAGTAAGCAGAACTGGCGTGTGGGATGAAACAAACGCAGAGTAAAGGCGCCTGAATCTACGCTCATGTGAAACGATGAAAGGAGTTGGTTTGTCAGAGACAAAGCGGCGGTCGGCGCCGATAAGTCCTTACGAGTAAGAGGGTCTCGGCGATGAGCGCAGAAAGGTACAGAAGGGCGTATTCCCACCTGGAGCCGTCGCCGCTGAAGATCTTGATGGTAGTAGTAAATACTCCAGCGAGACCTTGAAGGACTGGGGAAGGGTTTCTTGTGAACAGCTGTTGCACAAGAGTCAGTCAATCCTAAACCCTAGGAGAAATCCGAAGAGATGGGCTGCCGTTAAGCCTACGACTCTGGGAGCACCCCCTCGCCAACGATCCCGTCTCTGGTTTCCGGGAGAACCTGAGATGAGGAGTCGTTAAAAGGCGAGCGCGGGAGACGTCAGCGACCAGGTGGAGACCCACACATGCTGTTACTGAGAAGCGCTGAGAGAGTATGCCCTTCTCGTTTTTGAAACGTAGCTGCATGACGCGTCGCTCTCTCGACCGGACCCAGAATAGGGAACCCTTTCTTTTTTAGGGGATGGCAACCATCTGGGAGAAGGGATATTTCGATCAACATGTAATCAAATTTTAAAAGTTTAAAAAATAGCTTTTGGGGAATTCGATGTCGAGACTAACTCTTAGCTCTCTTAGCCCCTAAAGCAATGTTGTAAGATTCGCGTGGCAAAGACGGTCGAGTAAAAAAGACCTCGCCGACGGCTTTAAAAATGGAATCCCGAGCTTGCCAAGCACTTGTGTAGTAGGCGGGTCTATTCCAAGGTAGTTTTTCGTCTATGACAAGTGAGAAAGTGGTTTCCCGGTCAGGAAGAACCGCCTTTAGCGAGAGCGAAGGCTGAGACGAATGCCATCGTAATTAGTAAAAGAGTGTGTCATGATTGAAAATACCCAACGACGACACTGACGAACTCGTAGGTGTTTGCGTTGGAAAGCGTTTTGGTCAGTTGTGTGGGGCGACGCGGAGTGAGCGAGAGTCAAATGTATTGATGGCTTGAAAGGAAAGATATAGATCGGTGCTGAAGGTGAAGGATTTGGATCCCGAAGAAACGGGAAGAGACTTCCAGGTGTCCACACCACTGCCCTGGGGACGCCTTGGCTCAGTCGGGCGTAGTGCCGGCGCCGAAAACCCGAATGTATACTTGAGAATCGTAAGGTAGGGCGGAGAAATTTAATTTCGACTGAATTTAGGACTCGGAACCAGGCCGGCCAAGGAGGCCTGTCGTTGAAAACGGCTACTTACAGTAATTGATATTCTGCACAAGGATATCAACCTCTGACGGGTATCCCTTTATGCGCGGCACACGTTTAAGTGCACAATGTTGAAGTGCTTTTTGGCCAAATTTTTTCCAAGACTTTTCCAAACCTTCCAGTCTTCCTATAAATTGAGAAACACCATTGTAAAATAGGTATTTTTAGCAGTTTTATGCAAAAAAGCTGAATTGGCAAGTATTTCAGGCTTTTAATAATTTTTATTATTTTTTAATTGGAATAATCATGACTGATGTTTGTATTACATCACTTTCGTTTTTCTTCATAAGAACTGAGAAACACCACTTTAAAATAAGCATTTTTTTTAAAGATAGTTTTAGAAGAAATCTATGCACACGAAGATCGGAAACGACCAAACCACAGGTTCACATCCTCGTGGACAGCAACAAGAAGTTTCAGAATTGAGCATTTTCTGGATGAAGAGCCCTTAACTTTTCTTGAAATGTTTTCAAGTTCGCTTTGTACGTTACTGTAACAAGGCTTATGTTTCTACTAAATCCTGCAAATCTGTCAAAGCATTTTTGTATATTATTTATACTTTTAGCACTGCATTTATACTTTTTTTTTGGTAAATGAGAGGTTTTTATACCAGACGATATTTTTTACCTATTGAGTTTAGTTAGAACTATGATAATTTATGCTGATAATGCGACAATTTTTTATTGTTGACGTTTCAACAATGAATAGTTATTTTTATTTCTTTTTTAATCCTTTTTACACTGAATCTATCTATACCATATTCTATAGAGTGAAAAAGTAACAAGTCCCATTGGTTATATGAATTGCCAATGACTCTTGAAACGAACTGGACATCCATCTTGAGAAGGGCAACAGGATCAAAGTCAATGTTAAAAAAGTTTTCTTTTTTTCAATCATAATCAGTTCATGTATGTCGTTGCTCAGTTGAAGAAGTATTTTTCCATTTGTGACTGTTTTCTAAGGGTCGGAGCAATCTAGATGCAAGTCGTGGCAAGTACCTGATTACACTTGTAATACGTTGTAAACGCCTCATACTTAAAGTATTCATTTAAGCTTGGAAAGGAAAGGACCCCCCCCCCAAGGAAGTGGGGAAAAAAGGGCCTCGCGGTTGAAGATGGATAAGGATGCTGGTAGAAGAATGGATGCATAAATGAATGAATCAAGAGTGAAGGTTGAAAGATCCAGGTAACCAGAAAAGTCGATGCGGTTTTTCATTTGTTATAGTTTTAATACCGTTAATCAACGTATATATTTGCACAAGAGGATTAAGTGATTTAATACCAAGAGAATGATGCAACAGTTCATAAAGAAAAAGTGTCTTGAACTGTTCACCACCCATAATTCGTGCGTGCTTACGACTACTATGGTACTAGGGCGGCCGAGGCAGCTCGTAAAATTTGTTCCAAAAGTTTGCTCCTGGGAATGAGGTGATTGAAGATAAACCAAGGTCTGGTAGGCGTTTTGTCGTACTGATAACGAATTTCATTCCTCACTTGATTCGAGTGAAACATGTCAGGAGCTTTTCAGAGTGTTCAGTGTTCAACGTGTGGGAAGACGTGGAAGCTGTTCCTGATAAATCTACCGAGAATAACAAGTTTCAGCGACTAAACATTTGCTTTTCGTTGTTTTCATGGTACAAAGTAGACACGATTTTTGACCGAATTGTCACCTGCGACGAAAAATGGATTCCGTACACCAGGAGGATGTAGGCTTTCACCAAAATGACCCTGTTCTATTGTCGCGAAAATCCAATATTCAACAACAAATTCTTGACCCCTGGCCGGACCATCACCACAGAAATCTTCTCAAGCCAACTGCGATCTCTTGTCCTGGTCCAGAAACAACTTACTTTCAAAAGCAAAAAAATTTTTCATCAGGACAACGTGAGTCCTCATACAGTCAGAACGACTAAGGATGTGATAATGAAGCTTGATTGGGAAGCCTTACCACACCCTCGGTACTCTCCGGACCTGGCCCCATCTTACTTAAACCTTAACCACCCATCTATTTAAAACCTTTTGTTAGCAATGGACAATTATATGCCCAGTTCGGGAATTCGATAATCGCCAACAGCTGTTAAAAAAGCTGAATTAATTTTTTAAGTCCCGGGATCCAAACTTCTATAAAAAGGGCATTGGGCTGGTAACTCGTTGGGAGAAGGTTTGGTTTCTCGAAATAAAATATTTCTAAACAAACTATAATCATAACATCTAATGTGTAGAGATTAGTGACCGTAAATCTATAGTTATTCAGATATCGTGAGATGCGGTCGGGTGTGATGTAGGTTTCAGAAAAACATTTTCTTTATCGTGCCAACGTTTCGACCTTTTATTGAGATCATCTTCAGGGCTCAAAGTGTTTGTCTTCTGTGTAATTGTGCCATCCTTGTGTGTCGTGCAGAGAGGGCACTCTCAACACGACACGCAAGGATGGCACAATTACACAGAAGACAAACACTTTGAGCCCTGAAGATGATCTCAATAAAAGATCGAAACGTTGGCACGATAAAGAAAATGTTTTTCTGATACCTACATCACACCCGACAACATCTCACGATATCTGAATAACTATAACATCTAATCACCTGCGACTAGATGATGATAAAAAACCAGATAGTTTCTAAAAAATTCACTCAAAGGGTGCCAGAAAAGAGATTTTGTTTATGTTCTTTATTTTTTCTAAATTAACAAAAAGTAATTTATGTAGCTTGGTTTCCGATGATTTGGTCCGCATATCCTCGATCTTATGGTCTGTCAGACACATTTCGGCTTCTTAACATCTTCAGTTATTGGTTTGTATCAAGAAGAAATCAAGTTGAAATCATGATTAGTTACGACTTTTTGTTGTACCTCGAATACAGATTAATCACAGTTGTCTCTGGTCCGCCTATTCTTGCTGATTGGCTCTACGAAATCTTCCCAGAGGTCAGATCTCATTTTTCTTGCGAGTCGTGCTATTTTGTTTTACTCCGCTTAAATATCTTACGTACCGACGATCCCGCAATACCAATACCCACCTGAGACATACCAGTGAAGATACGCGAACCAAAATGGTAGGTAACGATCAACTGGTTCATCACCCTCAGACCATATGGAAAAGTAAAAAGCTAATTTTGTTTCTATAAAAGAGAAGAACCATCGGTTATTTGAGAAATTTGAATTTGATTTCTTCGTACGCTGCCAAACTAATTTTCAGCCTATTCCTCCCCATCTTGTTTTTTAATCAAAGTTTGGATTGTACCCGCGCCCTTTGCCTATTTTTGGTAAAAGAGAACTTCAAACCTGGTCTGAGCTTTTAGATTGTAGGTTGTGAATTTTGGTTGTTGGAATGTTGCGAATGGGACACATTGGACGAAAGTTTAATTACAAAAGGGGACGACAGTTCGACTCCAAAAGGGAGGTAAAACGTTTGGAATGACACCAAAATTATGGTATAAGTACTTTTAGTACTTTTAGTTTCTTGTCTTTAAATTTTGGAGTCTTGAACATTACCTCGGGGTCCATCGCACCGACATATGCGCCCTTTGCCTCTTGTTGGCAAACGATAATTTCGAAGTCGGCCTCAGCTTTTTCAGAGATCCAAGTGTGGTCGCGAAAAGCTCTGCGGTCCCAGCGTCCTCGGGCGAGCTGATCCGAACGGAATAAAGCCCCCTTCTGGCCATACTTTCCTCGTAGCTCCTCGGCTCAGTTTCCAGCACCGAGTTGGACGAAACGCTCGACATGTCAACTGAAAATCGGAGTGTTAACTTTATCTCCGGACATTGGATTCCATCGGGTCTCACCTTTGCCCGTCTCCGTGGATGGCCGGAAGGACACGTCCCAAGAGATCGGAGCCGAACAGGGAGTCACCGTTATCGACAGCCAATCGACATCTTTCTGCAGTAGAAAGAAATAGCTGAAACAAATATAAAATCATTGAATGTATTATGCTTAAAAGAGTTCGTATTAATTATTCTCAAAATAAATTTAGCATTAAATACTTATTTTTAATCTCAATATTTTGTGAGACACCTTTCTTTCACGTACAGAATGGCCCGACGAGTCTATGTTGGGAATGAACGCCGTTTGTTTAAGATTGCACTATAGAAAGTACAAAACGAGAAAACACCCCAGACGGCATAACCGTATCGGCAATTCAATAAAACCGTGACGCTTACAAACGGGTACTAAAATCATAAGGATAAACGTACAATCGTCCAGACAATAGGCCTATGAATCTCTGAACTTCGGGGTATAAATGATAGATAACGCATTACAGGACAGAACTCCATCTCCTAAAGGAAAAGCCGGACTTTTAGTCTGACCTCGTAAAATATTTTACAGTTTTAGACCGAGTTTAAAATAAAAACCCAGTAGACAGGCGCATTGTTTTACATTTCCATCTTTATAGATCTCAAACAGGCATACTGTGAAATAACGGCGAAAATACAATGATGGATAAATTTTACATACTACGCAATTTATTTAGTTTAAACTTAAATCCAAGATCTTTTTACATTAGTTACAGGTAATTAGAAGCTATTGTAGTCAAAATAAACAGTAAATAATGCTTTGTTTATTTCCTTTATTTTTTTTGTACTGATTAATCTCATTTGCCCAAAAAGTAGCATTATGCCCATCCATTTTGCTACGCGTAAAAATCGCTTTCAGTTGATCTTTTGCCTTTGTTCATTGCATTTGATATTATTCTTTCTTTAACATTTTTCAGTGGCTGTAGTCAGGCATTTGAGTGACTATGAATGTATCTGGGTCATAATATTAAAGTAAGAATACGGCGCGAAGTGGCCAGATAAATCATTCTACAATAGGAAGGGTTCTTCCGCGCTTCAGAGAAACAGGGTTACCAGAAAGGTCTTCCGACGAGAGAGACGATAGCTTCATCCGTCATCAGGCTCTACGAAACCGCAGCATTACGGGAATTGAGATAAGAAATCTGATAAGACAAGCCCGAAATAATTTCCTCCAGGACTGTAAGAAGGTTCAATGAAAATAACCTCACGGCCCGGCACCCGGCTCGTGGGCCTCTTCTTATTACATCTCAGAAAATGTTCAACTTCAATTCTCACGGGAGTTCTTTTTACAGATGAGACGAGAGCAGGCCTAAATCTTCAGATGGGCGTAATATGGCAAACCCGTGAGAAAGGTACTCCGGATGTTGTTTGGTTCCTTTTCCGTTTCGTGGTGGGTCAATGATGTTTTGGGGTGGCATTTCCTTGGACTCCCTCAATGCATTAGTTGTTGTGCGAGGATGATAACTTCACTGAGGTACTAAAGGGTTTCTACCACAAAAGAGATTTTGTTTCTGTTAGTTTTTCTTAATTAAAAAAGTAGTTTATGTACTTTGGTTTTCGATTATTTTGGTCAGTCTATCCTCGATGTTTTGGTCTGTCAGTCGCGTTTCGGCTTCTTAACATCTTCAGTTGTTGGTTTGTATCAAGAAGAAAACATCTTGAAATCATGATTAGTTAAGACGTTTTGTTATACCTCGAATGATGGATTAATGAAAGTGGTCCTACATCCTAGAAAAGTTGGAAACGGCTGTTCTTGACGAATGGGAAAGAATTACAAGGGATGTAAAAGCGTTTAACGGACGCGATTTGTGGTGGAAATCTCGGTATAAAAGGGGGCAAAAAAGTTTTTGTTAAACATTGTTATTTTTTTTGAATTTTCTGTTTTTTTTGTTCTTTACTAAATATTTTTTTTTAGAATGTGGTAATTAACATTGTATTTTCACATGCCTTATTTTTACAACCAAACCTATTTTTGTTATGCAAAATATGAATAAACCTGGATAAATTAAAATTTAAGGGTGGTGCGTTTATTTTATTCAGATAGTTAAAGCAGTCAGTTAACGCATTCAAATTCTCCACAACATGGGAAAAACAACAACCTGATTATAGGTACCAGGACACAAGGGAATTTTGTGTAAAGAAAAGATAGACACTCTGGACATAGGAGGATGTGCAAGACCGTATGTACGCCTTATATTGGCCATTCTTGGAATAAAAAAGATCCTGCATTACAGAATGGATCTAAAACAGACAAAAGGAAAAATGGAGAATCTCTAGGGGCGCTAGACACAGTAAACGAATGGTAAAACAACCCTCACCAAGGATAGAAAATTCACTGCTATAATTAGAGAGGGCTAAACTCAGAGGAGTGATAGGATTAACAGATCACTGGCCACTCTACAGTGATTTTAGTGAATAAATCCATTGTATTTTAGTGGCCTGATTGACCAAATTACTTCCTTCAATTAATTACCATTTTTATGTAAGATTTGGTAGAAATTAAAAAATGTCACGAACGGGATTCGAACCCACGACCTTCGGCTCAAACGCCGCTGCTTTAACCACTTGAGCTATCGTGACTTATATCCACTCGAACAGTCGGACGCCAACTCCCAATCTCAACCTTAGTGAATAAAGATTACTTTGTACTTGTACTTTGTGCGCAACTTATAAGCAGTTTAAACTTACATGTTCGTTTTTTAAACAACCGATCTTGCAATTCTTTTGTAAATCTTTAGTTTTCTTCCAATTCAGGTAGGCAAGGTCACTTTTATGAAGGAGAATAGGCGAGTAATCTCATGAGGATTTGTACGGTTTTAAATTACTCCGGTGCAAATTGATTAAAATAACGATATGTCGTTCGCCAGTCGTCACGACTACCCTTTTCAATTCACTATCTTCAACGATAAAGTTTTAATGTCCCTTTGACCATACTGTTTCATTTGGAAGTACATCCGAAAAGACGAAAGCATTGCAATTGGCATTAATCTTCCTTCCAAAGGAATGCCGAAAGCATTTGATACGAACGAAAACAATAACTAATTGAGCTGGAGTCTTTTATTTACATTTCACAGTTCTTAAAGAATTTTTATCTAAGTTTCAGAAATTCAATTGCAGCAGCATTGCAAGTAATTAATCATTACGATAATATGCATTTTAAATAAATAATCTAGTACAATGATTTTAACAGGTCTTCGTTTAATTTTTACAGCAAAAAAACATATTAAAAGAAATATTTATGCACATAACTCTGAAACTAACAACATGTTGTTAAAGTTGACAAATTAAAAGATATTGAGAATTAGACAACTTTTGAAGTAAACTCCTACAAAACGTTCTAGGCTTAATGCATGCTGGTATAAACAGTCATAAACTACCCATTTGTCATAAATAAAATTATGGTTTTTACTTGTCTATTTGCCTTACGTATAAAATAAATCGTGTTGTGGATCAATGTTGTACATCAAAAGAAAAAAAAGAAAAATGTGAAAAATTTATCATTTAAAAATTTACAAAATTCTTTTAACGTCAAAATTCTATAGTCTAATTAACTTCACCATACATCAAAACCTCCCAAAAAAGGCCATAGTTTTGTTAACTACAATATATAGTGTCCCCCCTCAACATCCTAAATATTTCGCCGATATTTTCATTTCTAAATTTCACAACCTTCCAACCACATATCCTCTTACAGGCCCATCAGCCTTCTTCCTGCAATGTCGAAAATCCTTGAAAATCTCCTTTTAAATCGCTTAATTCCGATCCTAGTTAGCCATAACATCATTCCTTCTCACGATTCGGCTTCTGACCTCTTCATTCAAGATCCAATAAGATTTAAAATTGTCAACACTATCTCCTCTGCTCCTGTCTAACCGACTGCTTCATAGTGAGGTGCGGCAACGAG
Source organism: Cimex lectularius (assembly GCF_000648675.2). Classification (NCBI taxonomy): domain Eukaryota; kingdom Metazoa; phylum Arthropoda; class Insecta; order Hemiptera; family Cimicidae; genus Cimex; species Cimex lectularius. The sequence goes on along the minus strand of NW_019392918.1, from coordinate 2,242 downwards.
TTCTCGGAAGTAAGCAGGCGTTCCACAAGGGAGCATTTTTCGTCCTATACTTTATATAATTTTTAATGCTGAATAACTACCATTATATCACCACCTACACGGAGGAGAAAGTAATTTTGTCCCCTAACTCGAATCCTACCTAAGCTATCTCCAATATCCAAGAACCCGTTGAACTTATCGAAGAATAGTGTAAAAACTGGAGAAAACATGAAGGAAGAAAAACGTACTCAGTGAACGTTACATACTTCCATTGAAGTCAAATACATAGCATTATACTTAGACAGCAAACTGGCACACTTAACACAAGACTTGGAACTACGAAAACTTCCAGGATCGAAAACCGTCTTGACCATCAACATAAACTAACCTTTTAGAAGACTTTACTGCGACCACTTTTGACATTCAGATTGGAACTGTGGGATTCTGCCAAACCTCTAATATCCAGCGCATCCAATCCTGCCAATTAAAAGTCCTCAGAAAAATCATCAAAGCTATTTACATCATTAACCTCACTATCCACAACAACCTCAACATTCCTTTTGTCATCAAACAGATCCATTCCAAATTTTTCGCACCAACTTCTCGATCCATCCTAACACTACTTACTCTTAGGTAGATTTGTGGAAGGTTTCTCTTGGAATGTGTCCTCCAGTTGCAGCTCTGGAATTAGTGCTATGACAGTGAGAAAAAAGGTTTTGTGATCACATTTGTAATATGTACTACTATGTATAGGGTACAAATAAAATAATTTGAAAAAAGTATGTCTGATGATTCTTGAAGCAGTGTCCACACCTGAATTCGAAAACTACTAGCAAAATTTCGAATTTTCCCTCCAAGAAGGAGTTGATTTTAAAAGCAATTTAATTCACTAAAACTTTTCCTTAGTTATTTTTTGCAAAACGTTAATCGATAATATTTGCGATATAGAAAAAAACCATGTCTTTTGGCTGTAAAAGTTGCGAAAAGCGACGAGTTTCTGGCTCTGACTATATTTTTGTATGTAGAGTATAATATACCACTTTAATTACTGAAAGATGGTATATTACTGTGTGCAACAGATTGCGTTTTCCAAAGTGATAGTGATAGTGATACTTTTCTTGAGGTTTGCGCGGGGGTGAAGTTTCTTCTACAATTCGGCATTTAACCGTGTAAAAAACAACCCGACTAGTCTTTCTGAAGATCCTCGTTTACGCTGATATTTTAAACTTTTAGTTTAGTAATATTGACGTACTTAATTTAAGTACGTCTGTAAACCATCCGCGGCTGTCACAAAGGTATGCGCGAGTACTTTATTTTCCTCACCGTCGAGATTTACGCGAGTGTGAAGGAAAGCCAAAAGCGCCCAGCGTGAGTTTAAAGTATATTAAAGAGGACGTTTTCAGGGCCGAGAAGGCCGATAATTGTTGTCAGTCGTTATTTACTGTCGTTAACAGTTATACTAGAGAGAGGACGAGCCTCGTATACACCCTGTAATTTGTAAGTTTATTCTCGAAGGCAATTTTCTAGAAATTGCTCTCACAACTGCTTCGTGCATTTAGATCCATCGATTCGTTTATGTGTAAAGGGGTATCATTGTTTTCAGTTCGAATGTGCATTAAGCACGTATTAGGGCGAGGGCACGCCAGTCCACTCAGCATAAATCTAATGGCGTTCTCTTTGTAAACCCACCAGACAAAGTACGAAACCCATTGCATATCTAACAACGAATGGAACAACTGTCAGTTTTAAATATATAGGTGTGATGTACGATATTCACTTTACAATGGAAGGATGCCGTTTACCGGGGAACAGATTTCGGTACTCGATCGGGCTTGATTTAATAGTCGTGGATTTTCCGTCACATATCAGCCGCGGAATGCCGAGTTGGCATCGTCTGCAGACTGCCTGCTGCCAAATTGCAAACATTTGTTTCATAAGGGGAAAAAGGGCGAGGCGAAGGGCTATTTTTACCCAGGGCGGCTCGTTTGAGCACGGTCAATTTGGTTTGACATCGGCCGGCCGGAAGTGATGAATAAAACGAATCGAGACGGTTTATCAAACGTCTTCATTCTCTCTTTTTTTCATATGGGAAAGTAGATATAAAATGCGGGTTCTGGAACAGTTGAGGTGGGGGTGAGGTGAAGGGGGGGGGGTCTAGGCTATGTATTCGTCGGACCCGATGGCCTGTCTGCGGGAGGTGAAAAAGAGTGAGGTGGGGAGAGGTGTAGGCTATGCATTAGCTGGAGCCGAGGGCTTGAAATTT